>NC_056743.1:1152066345-1152091345 GCF_019279795.1 Protopterus annectens | reverse complement strand
TAAATCCAGACTGGAATGGATCTGCAATGGCATGTCTGTTCAAAAATGACTAGCGCTGAAGGTAAATTGATTTGTCAAGAATCTTTTCCAAAACTGCAAGGTCTGAGATATGACAGTAGTATTCAAGAACATCAGGATCTTGAGCAGTATTTTAAGGCTTGAAGTAACCAAATACCTCCTTTTAAAAAAGGAAGGAATACACTAAACCTAAAATAGGTAATAATCTCAAATCAGTGGGACAACAGCCTTTAGAGATGCCTCCACAAACCTAAAAGGGCATGGGTAAAAAAACATACACATCCTGGAGCTCTGAATGTAGAGTTTATAAATGTCAGGATTGGCATTCTTCCCATTAGAGTATAACGTTCCCTCTCTATGACAAACAGGCATAAAGGGCTCAGAAAAGGTAGTAAAGATATAATCTGGGTTATTTTAAGAAAGAATGTTTAGCAAATTCCTATTGCTCAGTAGAAAAAGATGGTCTAATATGAAGATATTGTGGACTAGAGAGGCGATCACCTACTTTGAATAATGTAGTTGGATGGCTGTTAGCCTGTAGTACCTTACAAAAAAGTGTCTTTAATGTAACACAATGTAGATTTCCATGTAACCTTTACAAGAACCACTTTCCTTTCCTGCTGTTTCATCACTTGCATATTAAAAGCAAAAAAGTGAATGTTTAGAGGTTTTTGTGCTAAGCATTCCTGCCTTTGGATCGCTGATAAAAAAGAAATGCTTGGTAAGTTTTGGGAAATGCCTGTTTTGCAAATAAATGTGATGTCTTGGCTTTAGAATATGCTTCACTTACCACTTCTTAAGTTTCTTGCATTTATTAAACTTTTAGGAAGGTAAAATTGGCACCATTTGGGCACAACAGCAGTAAAGTGATGGGTTTCTGTAGATGAACCATGTCACATGTCTTTTGACAATAAAACTCTCTCTTAGGTTTGGTAGCATTTAAAGTAAACCAGCTGTTGCCATGTCACCACTCAGGCTTCCTGACTCCATTTTGAAGCGGGCATCCTTGCTAAGATAACGTGATCTACAACATCCTGTGTTGTACTAGCTCAGTCCTGACACAGTTTTTCCTCATTCTGTTCAAAAATAATGGTACAGCTTTACTCCAGGACAGTTCTCTGTGCTTTAAAATCCTTATTGTCCATGTGACTCTTTGGCACCTCCACTTTATATAACTGCTAGACACCAAGTGTTGAGCAGTAATACTTCCTGTAGGCAGGCCATTGATAAACAAGGAGTAGCAGACAGTATCAGATTCCTTAAAAAGGTCAATGAAAAGTTTGTTGGATTCCTTCTTCCCTTGACTGCTGTAATAAGGACAAAAAGGCAATGCTTGGTTAAGGCAATGCCTCTACTTTGTCCTGGCCTGAATCTATGCAGAGTATCAGAAGAGTACATTTTATTATATGTTTGTGAACAGCTTTAACATATTTTCTGTGGTGAATAGACCTATTTCAGTTTTGCTAGCTAATCCATTTTTGATTGTGGGAACAAGTTCCACCTCTTCTCATCCCATGAGCATTTCGCCTGTGAACAATCTCATATGGATAAGTACCAGCGCAGAATGAGATATGCACTCATCTTTTAGCATCTCAAATGGAGGAAGAATGTTATGAACAAGTGTGTGCGTGTGAGATAGAGTGATGGCTATACATTTGTGTAGCATAAAAGAAGCATATCACAAAACATCAAATTAAAAGTACTGAAATGTACACTACATACCATTTCTAACTTTGCAAACCTCTGAGGTCATATAATGGCTTGGGTTGTGACTTAAAAGGTCTTTAGTACAGCTCACTCATTTGCTTAATAAACTCAAATATTCCAGTTTGGGAAGATGCAGTCTTCCTCATGGATGCATGGTCATGGAGTAGGTCTTGTATAAGTAAGAGGGGTGTAGGGAGTCACAGCCCACCTTGCACAATGTTTGCTGCAAATTTACTTTTACATGGATTGTGTTTAGTTTATATTTGTGTGTACCTTCTGTTTCTGCGTATGGTTGAACTGAGAGTTGAGATGGACTTGGTCATTGTTGTGAGTGCAATTCCTTGACTTGTAATAATATAGCATTCAACTTCTTTAAATGACTCCAAAATAAGTACCTACAAATTAAAGGTTATGTTTTTTACTTCTGCTATGGATCCCTGGGTAGCTACTGGTTGAAGCTCTAACTATAGGGGCACAATCATTAAAGCTCCAGCCACATAAAAACACTTAATGAAATGGTTTTCAAGGTAGGCAAATCCCCACTACAACTTGACGTGTGGGGCAGCTTCAACGCCGGCACTTCAGTTGTTCATATGTATCATCTCAATGGTCACAACCACAGAGAAGAGAGAAATCAAAGCTCTGTGCATCACTGCTAGTACAGTAACACAAACAAGCAATAATTTCCTCTGAGAGGACACAACTGACGAGTTGTATTTCATTCACTTGGGTTCAATAAGTTAAAATCACATCCATTTAATGTCCTTGCAAGGAAACCAGTTGTCTTTTATAAAAGAATGAATTGTCTTCCCAGGTGTTGGGGGGGGCACCTACAGACAAATGAGGTCATAAAGGAGGATAGATGGACTTATTAATGTATCTTTGTGTAGCATTTTACAACTAGTCTGGTTTATTATTTATTTGTCATGTGTAAACCAGGTTAGTCCAACTGAGCTAGTGGCCCATTTTCAGTGGAGACCCAAGGAGAAAAGCTCCAGACAGTTATTACAAACTTACAAAAAAGAAAAATATCTGACAATGAAGTTGTATGCAAACATTGCAATAATGTGTTTAGTTCATAACTTAAGAACTCATGTGCTTTATATGAGAACATTAGAAATTTACAAAAGGCCTGAGAATGAAGTTTACATAAACATTACAATAATGTGCATAACATGCAGTACAAAAGTCCGAATGTTTTTTAAATCAACAAAAAGAGAAAGATGCAAATAAGATATGACTCTTGCAATAAGCAGGTGTTAAAAGTGTGAGAGGTAGTAAGGTGGGATTTAAGTGGGATCATTGCAGTGACTGGTGTTGGCATTTAGCAGAAAAGTTTTAAGTTTGAATTTAAAAAGTTAGAAATGATTTGGATGTTAAGGAGGAGTTTGTTCCATGCATGGAAAATATTTGTAAAGACGTTTACCAATGTTTTTGTTTGGTTTATAGGTGTCCAGAAGGAGCTGGTCAGAGCTGTGGAGAGTTCTCGGAGGGGTATAATGTGATATTAGTGAAGATAGACCAGGACAGGAAAGGTGTTTCAAGAGCAGAGTATGAGTCATTTGCAGCTGGGAGTGAAGCAAGTGCTGGGGGAAGTCAAGCCACTGGAGCAGTTTTAGTGCATGGCAGTGATAAGATTTGTAAATCTTGCAACACTGTAGTATGATTTACAGAGTTTAGCCAAAAGGGTAGATTGTAGATGTGAAAAGATGGGGGAGGCAGGCATAAAGTAGACATGGAAGGAGAAAGGCCTGAGCTAATTTCAGCTAGAGTCAGGGGCTACGTATTTTTTTTTATGTCTGTAGAGTAGGCAGAGTTTTTGATTGGCCTTTTTGATACAGTCCAAAACAATGAAACACTGAAAACTTGTAACTCAAAATGGAAAATTTGAAGTAGCTATAACTTATTAATAAAATTAAGTGCTTCCATCAGTGGTATCTCTGACTTCAACTACCATTTCACACACACTTTAAATAATCACCAACAGGTCACATGTTCAAACACCTAATCAACAATTAAGATAATTAGTTAAGACAGGAAACAACTATGAAGACAAACAAATTCACATACCTCTGTACCCTACATCTTGCCATAAATGAATGACACAAGATATAAACAAAAATTATCAAAAGCTATTATACAATAAAAACTTTCAACTTATAAAACCAGTTCTGCCTTTAATTTCAAGACACTGTTTTATGTAAATGGATTCAATTAGACCTCGGGGACTACCCTAATTGCCACCTCAATTCTTTGTATTCTAAATACAAATCGGCAGGTCTTCCTCTTGGCCCTAGATCCACTTTGTCAATCATTGTAAGTTTAAATTTATGGTTAGGAAATTTTTTTCTATGCCTTGCTAAGGCATTTTTCTCATCACCCCTGGAAATATCATATTGGTGCTGGTAAATTCTTTCTAAACTTACCCTTTATCTTTCCTATATAAAAAATTGTACAGTCTTGACAAATGCCTGCACTGTAACAATACTTGTGGGGAAGTTTGATAAAGCCCCCAATGCCAGTCGTAACTTCCGTACCTTCTTGTATATATCTACACTGGGGGCATCTCCTACATTTGTACATTCCAGCTTCCTTCGCAACTTCAATTTCTCTTTCAAGAAAAGTTTTAAAACACAAATAATTTTTTTATAAATAATAGGATTTATACCAACCTTTTTAGATAATTCGAAATCAACACTGAAAATGTTCCAGTTGTGCTTATTTCCCTCATACTATAAAAATGTAAATTATAGAGTAAAATAAGGGTTCTTTGATAGCCACTATACCCCAGTTTGTGTAGAAGTTTCACTTTGCTGAATCATCTGTGTCCCCTCATGAGTCACCAACAGTGGAAGAAACATTTAATATCTCCTTTTCTTTTTAACCTCTTCAAAAACCTTGTCAGGCAAAGGGCCAGGGTATCCTCTCCTCTCCACCATACCCTGCAATAAACTATATTCATCTTGAAACATATCATCCCTACTAACCATCCAGGCCAATCTCACAGATTAAGACCTTTTTTGATGTAAGGGGTGCCTGTATCTTTTTGATACAGTGCTGAATATGGGTATTAAATTTGAATTGGTCATCGATAACACCAAGAAGTTTAGTATGTGGATCAAGCTGTTTGATGGTATTGTTGAGAGAGGTTAGAGGGGGATTTTGGAAAAAAAAGAAAATAGTAGTAGCTTCGTTTTTTTGGGGCTTTAGTGTTAGTTGGTTGTTGGTTAGCCCTTATTCTACAGATTGAAAGCTATGTTTAGTAGTAGAGAGGAGGTTAACTAAATTGTCAGAACAGGTTACAAGGGTAGAGTCATCCACATATTGTGTCAGGGGGGATGCTGTACAGGAAGTATGCAGTTGGTTTGTGAAAATATTAAAAGAACAGAGGGCTAAGAATCGAGCCTTGAGGCACCCCAGTTTGGACTGTTAAGTAAGGGGAGCAGGTAGCCTGCCATCATTGTCTATTAATGAGATAGCTACTGAACCATTATAGGGAGATAAGTTGAGTTGTGACAGTTTGAGAAGTTTGGAGAGTGATATGCTATTGAATGCTTTAGAAAGGTCAAGAAAAAGGCAAGAAACCAGTAATTTTTGTCCATGGCTCTGGCAACGGTTTGAGTATAGGACAGTAGGGCAGTAGATGTACTATGATGGGGTCTGAACCCATGTTTCATAGGGGTTAGGAGGTTATTATCTATAAGGTACTTAAGCTGTCTGTGAATGGATTTTTTAAGGAGTTTAGATAGCAGATAGAAAATAGCATTAGGGCTGTAGTTAGATGGTTCATTACCTCCCTTGTGTAATGGAGTGATAAAGAATGATTTCCATATACCTGGGATGGTGGATTCTTGAATAGATCTATTGATCAGGATAGAGATGGGGTATGCTATTGAGTGAGCAGCTAGTTTAAGAAGGGGGAGGTTATCAGAAGAGGGGGCACATGGCTTCAGCTTAAGCAGGAGAGATTTGATGTAAGATGTCGGGATGGGGTTGAGTGTGAAAGAGGGAGTATTGGTGAAATGTGGAGTGGAGTGTATGTGTGTTTATTGTTCTGACCATTGTGGGAGAGTTTGTGAATAGATTCAATGAGGTATGAATTTACAAGAGTGGCAGTTTCAAGGGGGTGGGTTGTTGGTGTAGGGGTTGGAGGGTAGAAGGGTTGTCTAGGTGCAGGATCTTATTAATAGAATGCCAGATTTTTTTGGGTTAGACTAAGTGAATTGGGCATTGGAGTAGAATGTTTTTATTATCTGCACTGATGTGTTTTTTAGCCAGATTATGTAGTTGTTTATAGGTTTGGAGAAGAGACGGTGATTTAGTTTTATTCCATTATTTCCAGGTGATGTCTCCTTTTTTCCATAAGAGTGACTGTATCTTTTGAGAGCTGGTGGTGTGGGTTGTTTTGATTCTTACTTTTCTGAGAGGTGCTAGAGAGTCAAGGATGGAGAGAAAAGTTGATTGAAATGAAAACAGTATCATTTATAGGGATGTGTTTCAGAATTGACCAGTTTATAGAGGTTTATCCATGTCATGAAAGGTCTCACTGTTAAAAAGCAGAGAAATTGCAACAATCTTTATAAGGATGGTATTTAGGTATCTGAACAGTGTGCCTAAGAGCTCAGATAGGAAGGTGGTCACTAAGGGAGTCTGGTAGGGTAGTAGGATTTTTATACAGGTTAGGGTCAGTTTTTAGGATCCAGTCAAGAGTGAAGCTACTATCATTGATTTTTTATTGAATCTAGTAGGTATAATAATTAGCTAATGACAGGCATGTAGCTTGATGGTGAGAGATGTGCTGGTTGTAGATAGTTTTATCCAGTCAATGTTAACATCTCCTAACAGAATGTTTTATAGCTGACATTGAGTGATAGCCATGAGAGTATGGATTCCAGGATAGGAATGTTATTACCTGGTGAGATACAGATATCTACTAAGACAAACTTATTTTGCGGGTTAAGGTAACAGTTTAGGATAAGTAGTTTGGCAGAGTGGAAATTTGGATGAGTTATGGGTAGGGAGGATAGACGGAGGTGCTCAGAGTATACAATGGTCACTCCACCACCTTTCCTAACCATTTTGTCTTGCCAGTAGATATTGTAATGAAGGGGAAGGATTTCAGATTGTTTCAGATAAGGTTAGCTGTGTGGGGATGGAGGGTAATGCAGGAGTGCAGCTCTGTGGTTTTATTTGGCATTCTCTGTATGTTAATTGAGTATATACTAAGATGTTTTGGACTGGGGAGGAAGGAGACAGTTGAGATTGTGAAGAAAGTAGTAGGAGAAGCGATCTGGATTGGGGTAGAAATCCCCATCAGTTAGAAGTGCGTTTGGGAGCGTGGATGGTTTGAAGTGTTACTGGTAGTGGTGGTGACAAATATTTTAGCTTTAGCTTAGGTGGTATTGTGAAGGTGGGTAGGGGAGATATTGAATAGAACCGGTGAGAGAGCATGTGTAGGATGATTCTTTTTGTCGAATAGAGAGTTTAATAGTAGTTGGAAGTTGGAAGTGGTGGGGCTGTGATTCATAGGATGAGAGAAAAATGAGGAAGTAAAGTAAAGTTGATAGGAATTTAGAGTTGTAAGAAATAGCAGTAATCTAATTAGACGTAGTGTAAAGGGAAAAGGGCAGGGCTGTGTAAGGTCAGGAAGCAGGGACAGGGTAGCTGGATGAGGTGGGTTGGGTTTTGCATTTGGGTAGAGTATAAAATTAAATGAAAGTGGGGGTGGGTACAAATGGGGGTAGAGCAGGGGAGCAGAGTGAGCCTAAGCACAGTGAGGGTGAACGGAGTGGGCTTACACCCTTTTTGAGGATTGGAAATTTTTTCTAAGAAAAACATTCAGTAAGAGTACACCACAGGTAGAAGTTGTATGCTGCTTACTAGCATACCTCTCAGTTGTACAGATTTTCACAGAATGGCCAGATTTTTGCCTCATATTTTTGGTCTGTTTCACATAAAATTGTGTTTTTCTGGCAAATCATTGGCAAATCATGGATGGCTGAAGTCAGAAAACAAAAAAAAAAAAATCATGCTAATGCAAAACCTGTTATATCAACTTTCTAAGATTTTAAGAGCAATATCTAAAAAAATGCCCCTATTTTTGGGCATTTCTCCCCCCATTTGTTATGGCATTGTCCAGATCTCTTGCTCTAAGAAGTAGAGATGTATGCTTACTAGTCCACAATGGCAGCTTTTATTCTTTTTTACATTTGTATTCCCCTTTGCTATTGGTTTGCTGCATACTATGTAGTTAAAGATAGAAGTAGCTTGAGACGTTATTAGTTTTAAAAGACCATTCTCTATGAATAAGTAGCTACTTTAGTCCATGTTATTTCTTTATACAAAAACTTTCAGTATGTTTTTCTTTGCCCTTATGCAAGCCTCTTGACTGAGGATGGGATACTTCCAGACAATCATATTACTGCCATTTACCCACATGAGATGAAGGTGTTTGTTTTACAATAGTTGTTGATTTTATACAATAGTTGTTGATTTTTCAGATTTCATCTCTATCTTTAGTTTTTTCAAGGAGTTCACTGAAGTCCATAGTCAGATTTCAACCATACCATGTTGGACTAAAATAATTGCCAGTGTTCTGCAATGTTATATCAGCATATGGGTTAGAGTCACGACTGTTCTAATACTTATACATATTCATACATCATATAACTATTATTTTGTTACCAAATACATTCTTCTGTACAATTGTTAGCATGCACTTTGACAGTTTTAGTAGGAAAAGAAAGTTACAGTATTTGCCACTATGCAGTAGTGTTAGGATGTAGACTGAATATTATGTCAAGAGTTCATTACTATTAGTTTACTAAACAATCTGGTACAAAAAATGCATTTTCTGAGCTCCACTTATCCACATCTCTTACAATTCTGACTCGAAGGTAATCATACTCTTTCCTTTAATATTAAGCAAAAGGGGCTCAGAGCCCAATCAGGACAGAGGTTATTTTAAATGGAAATTCACAGAAAATCACAAACCAAAAACCATTACCTGTGGAAGGCAACATCTGCTGAAAGGAGAGGTCTTAAATATGTACACAGACAGTGAAATGGTGATGAGTTCCTCAAGTAAGCAGAGAATAATGGTAATGGACTTTAATGTTGGCTGCAGAGACAAAAACAGGAAAAGAATCAAGCTTGTACCGTATGCTTATTTAATGTTCTTTCGTCAAGTCATGCTGCCTTTTCTGCCTTAATGGTGAATGCCCATCACCCAATCCAATTCATCGAAGGCATTCAGTTTCAAATACAGTAAAATAAACATGCTTGTTGAATACCAGTAAAACACTGAAAATGTTCAGTGCATGACAGAGTGAGTCCCTAGTGCATCTCTTGGAAATGACATCTGAATACTGGTTTCAAGGGTCAGGAGAGTAGGGCGCTGGTGGATAGGAATGGAAATAAATAGCTGTTGGCTGGCAGCTGGCTCATCCACTTAGAGGGACAGGGTTGCTGGGCTTATCTAAAGACAGAGTGGGGACACTTGGCATTTGTATACATTTTAGTTACGCTTTGCTGACCAGGTTAGTCCTAACTCAGCCAATGGCCTCTTTTCAGGGTAGACCCAAGGTGGTATTGACCAAGTGAGCAACCCTTTCACAATTTTCATCAGGCTATTTTGTTAGGTAGCATGCTGTGCTCAATCCAGAAGTGCACACATCATAAAACCATGGATTCCTATAGCTTGCCTTTGCAGGTATTATATGTCAGCTGCTGACCAGCAGGGGGCATGCATACCACCTCTTGACTCTTACCCCCACCAACAAGAGGCAAAGAGTACAGAAGTAAAAGGAAATTAATCAGTCAGATATTTGATAGAACAGGGTGGTCACAAAGGGGAAAAACAAATATTTTGATATAGGGGATTAAATAAAAGGAAGGAACAACCCATCAGAGTGTTTAAAAGAGAACCTGGTTATTGTGTGCAATGCCTTATTATTTCCATTGGGTTAAACAATATATGAACCACACAAGTGAAGTTAGACAGAAAGAGTTGTTATCAATGCCCTAAGCTGGGAAAGCAAACTAAGCTGTGTGCAGACATCTGTACTTATTTGCTGAAATATAAAGCAAAGGTGTATTTATAACATTTTCAAACTGTATGCATGTATTTCAGTCAAATTATCCAACTTTGTGCTTTAAAAACTGACATTTTTCTCATTTCGATATACACATATTTCAAAGTATTGCCACATTTTGTTTTATACTTCACTGAACGTCATTATACTTTTTTTTTTAATAAAGCAGCCCCCTTTCTAGTGACCCATATCCCTTGTCTTCACAAATGAGGTTCTTGTGTAATTATAGTGAGCCTTTTACATTTCCCCTATCAAACTGACTTCATCTTTGCATGGTTTACATTCCTTTTTATATTCATATTGTATTAGTTTTTAAGGATTAAAAAGTTGTCCAAGTACACGAGACAATTGCTGCATTGTTTCAGGATGCCTATATCTACTAAGATGGCCACAGAGACATTAGGAATTTGCATATCCATGTTGTCAGGATCTGTATTACGGTTGGGCTATTATGGTTTAGGGTACTGGTTTTATGGGGTCATCTGAGCTATATTAGGGTGAAGAATAGATGTTAGATGGCATTATGATCTTTGTTTGAAGCTCCGTCTAGCTACCCTGTTCTTAGCTTCTTGCATAGTATTTCTGTGTTACGGGTTAAAGTTCCAAGTTCTAGCTTTTTGCTACTATACAGGGGATTGCTAACTGCCACTAAGGTGAACAGCTCCATGAAAAGACACCTAATTTACAGCCGACAGAAAAAACTGAAAACCAGCTCCTGTGACCTCTGGCCAATAAATGACTACACTTTAAGCTTCCTGGTGTGCCTCCCAACTCAGAGAGAGATCAGGTAAACACCTTCTGAAACATGATGGATGATCCTGGAACTTCTTAATGTAAAAGCACAGCAAAAGTAGCTCTCAAGTGCAGATTAACATACAACAGTCCCTAAAAAGCCCTCTGACTGATGAAACAATTTCACGTTAAGCCTCACTGTGCATTTCCAAACTTAGATGGACCATGTTATTTTAATACTGCCACTAGAATAGCAGTCCCAGTCTTCTTAATGTAAACACACACCATGGTTAACCAAAATTGAAAAGGTTCCAACAAGCAATTTTCACTTTAAGCCCCCTTGTGTTTCCCTAACTAGACAGACTAGAATACCATCCTACTCCCACTAGAATTGCAGTCCCAGCCTTCTTAATGCAAACCAATGTTTAGTTAGCCAACAGTGAAAATGTATCAGAAGCAAATCGAATAACAACAAGCAATTCTCATTTTAAGCCTACCCATGCATTTTCCAACTCGGACTGACCAGGCTACCTTTCTACTCCCACAAAAATTGCAGCGCCAGTCTTCATAATGTAAAGACACACTTCAGTTAGTTAAAAGTGAAGAGGTGCCACAAACAAATCTAACAACTAGCTAAAGTAATTGCAAGGGACTTCAAAGGCAGACAAGCCAGCATGAGGAACACTCTAAGGCGCTTTAAAAAGTATAGTCCAAGGGGAAGGCCTTCTCAGTTTCTTCCGTCAGTAACAAGCAAGACAAGCATAAGGGTAAGACTGGGAGAAGCTTCTAGGGCCAGGTATACAGTACAGTAGGCAGCTCAAGAGCCTCCAAATACAAAACCATAAGAGGAATAGGGAGGGTTGGAGAAAATTACTCAGAAAACACCTTGGCACAACACAGAAACCAAAAAGCAATGCAGACTATAAAAATGCCTTCATTTAATAGCTTTAACTTCAGATAAAGAGCAAAAAACATACACCAGATTTAAATGGTAAGATAAGTGCGATTATAAATATAGTTTAAATGTACTTCTCTGGATATAAAATTTAGTGTAAATGCTTTGTTATTACGCTTCCAACTTTCCAGCAGCCCCAAGACAGACATGACAGACCGTCTGATATTTACATTACTCAAAGTCTGTTCTGACTTCTTTTTACAAAACAACTTCCCATTGGTAGTTCTGTGTTCGGATATTGGAATGTTCCAAACTTTGCTGTAGTATTTTTAAACTTATTGCTATCCTGATAGCTATGTTGAAGATAGCTTTAGTGTGGATAATTCATGAATTAGTGCAGATTTGATGTTTTATACATTGACCACTATGTATGCATCTCAAGTCACCTGCATACAGAAAGATATTTTAATCTGTTTAAAATTAAGGACAGATATTTAATAGTATGCCAAGGACAGATATTTAATAGCATGGTAAACAGAAGAGCTCCTAAAACAGAGTCAAAAACCTATTCAAATCATAGCCAGCTACCAGCCCTCAAATCTGACTCAAGATGCCCAATCTGCCTATTTAGACCTGCTCAATTCTATCATGATTCAACCCTTTACCGTGATCCTGGGTGACTAACTTCCCAAACAGACTTGAAATTACTACTCATGCTAGAACACAAATGCCCAGAGATTCATTGATTTTGTCAATGCAAATGCCTTGGAACAGCTAGTCAATACCCTCCACAAGAGATGATAATATCTTAGACTTGATATTAACCAAATGAGTAACCACTGCAGCATCCCTATAGTATCATCCTCCCTAGTAAGACCAGACCATAAAGCGGTCACTTTCTAAGTCACCATCTCTCCCAAACCCCCTCTAGCTAGGATCAGACATAAAAACTTCTCCAAAGCTGATTACAGTCTCATGAGGGATGGTATAA
Source organism: Protopterus annectens (assembly GCF_019279795.1). Lineage (NCBI taxonomy): Eukaryota > Metazoa > Chordata > Ceratodontiformes > Protopteridae > Protopterus > Protopterus annectens. The sequence continues at coordinate 1,152,078,909 of NC_056743.1, read as the reverse complement.
ATAGCTTCCCGGCAACCTCCTGCTCTGTAGGAATTGGCACCACCATGCAAAACCATACCAAAGCACTATATGAGCATTTATATAGATACATGGAATTAGAGATACATGGAATTAGAAATACCCAACAGTACTAAATCATCCTCTGCAAGGAAGAGTAAACCTGTCTGGTGGACCTATACAATAAAATCCAAAAAGTAGTGGAAAGTGCTCAAAAACAAACCAAATCAAAAGAGCACAGTGTTGCGGGTCCACGGATAATTTATTGTAGAAAACACATCCACAAATGAAATAAAACGTAATTAAAATTCACAATGGTAGACATCCAAAATGGTTAAGTGCTTTCATCAAATAAATTGACTTCCTCAGAACACAATGACTAATAAAGTTCAGTTTTAAATACATGAATTCTAATTAGTCAGAAATTCAAAATGACCAATCATGTTCAATGACAGCTCCCTCCTCATGAATAAATATTCCCTCCTCATAAATATGTTAAATACATAGTTTAAAAAAAAAAAAGAAAATAGCAATCTCATCATAAAATACACACACATGAATATTTCATTTCAGTAAAAAACTTGTAATGAAAATATACACTACAATAATCTAAAATGTTACTACACTAAACCTGCCTTTTCTTTTAAAATAGGCATAATAGAGATATGTTCATTAAGCCCTGGGGGGGAATCAGCAGCCAGCCGCAGTTGCCACAATAATTCCTTTTTATACAAAACATTTTGCCAATCCCCACCCCTGGCTTCAATGGTGACAAATTCTAATATACCAAACTTGTAAGACTGAAAATTACTACAGGTGACACTGTTTAAACAATGCACTACTACAGGTGACACTGTTTAAACAATGCACTAGTATCTTTTTCATTTCTGATATCATACAAGTGTTCGTATATCCTATTTTTCAGTTTTCTTTCAGTCTTACCTACATAAAAGGAAGAACAAGAGCAGCACTTAGCTATATATACAAGTTTACTTGAATCACAGCAACACTGTGCTCTTCTTTTGATTTGGACCTATACAATAAATAAATTCTATAACAAAAGAAAAAAAATTGCTGTCCAAGACTAAGAAGGAGCAGGTGCCCAACTGGAAGCAATGTGTCCTTAGCCTGAACAAGCAAATAAGAGCACTAGTGAAACCCTACAAAGCAAATTTCGAGTCCAAATTGGCCACATCTACTAGAGGCAATCATAAGGCCTTCACATATGTCCGCACCTCAAAGGAAACACCCAGATCTGTTCAGAACTGGTGGTCAAGGACACCACATATACAAATGCCATAGCTATAGTAAATTTGCTGGCTGACAGATTCAGCAAAAAATCTTTACCACTCTGTCCCCCATCAGTAAATCAGGACATCCCAGTACCTGCCCCTTTCTACTTATATCTAGGAAACAGGTCATCATTGCTCTCTCAAAGCATAGGACCAGATAACATCCCAGGATGCATCTTACGTGAACTCAGGCAGGAACTTGCAGCACCATTAGTCACCATATTCAATCAAAGCCTGAGTACTGGCTTCATCCCAGCTGAGTGGAGGGCAGCCAGTCATCCCTTTCCACAAAGGTGGAGCATCCTCCGATCTGGGAAATTATAGACACATCAGCCTAACTAGCCTGATCTGCAAGGCCATGAAATGGATTATTCTAGACCTCATTAACAAGGACATTGGCAACCTCCAAATACTCAATCCACCACAGTTTGGCTTCATCAAGGGGAGGTCATGTCTGCTAAATTTGGTCGATTTCTTTGAGACTGTCACCAGACCCATGGATGAGGGGAAAAAACTGTGCACACTGCCTACCTTGACCTGGCCAAAGCCTTTGACACTATTCCTCACTCAGGCATAATAGATAAACTCTCTCAACTAGCATCAATCCGTATGTTACCAGATGGGTAGCAAATTGTCTCACTGATGGAACTCACCTAGTCAAAATAGGGGAAGCCACCTCAAGTAGTAGACCCGTAACAAGCGGCGTACCCCAGGGTTCAGTCTTGGGGCCTCTGCTATTTGGGATATACTTTCCTGAGGTGCAGGCCAAAACCAGTGGGCTATGCCTGACCAAGTTTGCAGATGACTGCAAGCTAGGCATTGTCATCAATTCCCCTAGTGATGTGGACATCCTCCAAGATGGTCTCACTCAGACAAAAATAACTGGTGCCATAAACATGGCCTCAAACTAAATACCAAAACATGCATCATCATCATCCCCTTTGGGGAGAGTGATATCCTCATGAATTATCATATTAATAATGTCCTAAGCATGCAATTAGTCGTGAGGGATTTGGGCACCCAGGTTGATAGCAACCTGACTTTTGACCACCATGTTGCTTCCATTGTACGGAAAGCCTTCTACATGACCCACCTCATAAGTAAGGGTATCTCATCCAGGGACAAGGAGGTTATAACATCCCTGTATTCTTCCCTTATAAGGCCCATTATGTACCTCACAAAGCACATGCAGCAGCTGGAGAGACCAGAGGTTCCTCACCAGAAGAATCCAGAGCGTCAAACATCTATCATACACAGACAGGCCAAAAGCTCTATCCCTCTACTCAGTTTCATACGGACTCCTCAGAGATGACCTCTGTCTGGTATACAAGGTGATCTCGGACCCCACCTTGACGAGGCTGCTACATATCTGCATGTCAAGCTTCACTCTAGTAACCTGCATGCGTGACCTCAATCTGGTCTGTGACATCAACAAGACTTATTGGCGGGACAGATTTGTGTCCAAGAGACTCCATCTATGGAATAGACTCCCTCTCCACATCAAGCAGAGTACCTCTTTATCTCTTTTTAAGCACAACCTGGAAAACTGGATGGGAAACAGAAAATATACCCCTGGAATTCCACCAATGTCCCTGTTGGACAGGGGCTTCAGGTGTTGATTTGTCTAAACATGGGCTAAACTCTTGGCTATGCTTATAAGGGCCACAGGGCCAATAGCCTAGTAACCTCCTATGGTTCTATGATTATGAGTTTTTAGTTCAAGACTATGGAGAATAAACTGAACACTCTTGGCACATAGTTGGAAATGGCACTGTGAGAGATGGTTGTAAAACTCAGTCAGAGCTCTTTTGGCAATGAAATGTTTCTTCAAATATACTATTTCTTAATATTTCTGGTGCCATATGTTTAACAGCCCCTTAAGTATCTTAATGTTACCTATGTAACTATACATCAATTCATATTTGAAATGTGATATCTATTGTCCTATATTTCTACCTTTGATAATAATGTCCTATATTTCTATCTTTGATAATAATTGAATTCTTAATTAGGCACAGAAAAAACTGATATCTAAGACATGATACCAGTGATTCTTTATGATCTCACTGATCTGAAAGTTATTTTATACATAAGTAATGATTAATCCAGTAGGGGTGTACAACTCTATTTCATTCTTACCCCAATATAATCGGGAGATTTTCTGAGAATAAGTAGCTGTGTTCCTAGATTCTGCAATGCCCATGTGGTTGCAACCTGTCATCTAAAATGTATATTCTACAATGAGAATTTATATGAAATTCTCTTCCTAATGCCCCCTGACAGCTCCTAATTCTTTCCTTTTTTTGCCTACTAAAATTAAACTTTATATCAACAATGTAGATCTCTATATGCAGGATTTGTTGCCTTTCTTGTTTCTTTGACTCATCCTACAGTGAGTCATATTTTATTTATTTTTGTATGCAGATATAGGTATGTAAAACCAACAAACAAAATGACAACATAAGAGAGATTTTATAAAGTTAGAGCCAAGTGTAAATAAACCTTTTTGGAATTCAGAGTTAGCTAAGCACAATGTTGCAAGGTACTCAGCCATAAATGTGTACAACATAACATAATGCTGTAACTGTATCTGTGTAATGTGATGATGTTGCAGTCCGAGGGAAATGTATAGCTAAACCACCACATGCCCATTTGTCTGGAACAACCCCCAAGAATTCCTCTACATACCAGGTGAATCTTGAAGTTTCTCAGTTGCGTATATTAGCTAGACAGTCCACAACACATCAGTGCAGAGATCCAAAGTATCATGCTCCTCTACCAAAATTAAATAATATGGTGAACAAGGAGATGGAGGGAACCACACACCACCAAGGTTATACAGCTGTTCCTTAATTGTACCGACATTTGTAAAGAAAATGAGTTGGGATGTTAGGAGGCACTAGTATTAAAGAATAATACCAATGTACCTTCACAGCACCAACAATAATTCTGGTATCAGGGATAGGGGAAATCCTAGCTGTCAGGAATAGGACACTTTTGCCATAATGACATTTAAACTATTGCAGGACTCAGAGGTAGGGGGGGAATAGTGTTTAAAGGGGAAACAGCATATATGCCTTAAAAACAAGTACCATAATATGGTTGTTATGTTAGAAGAAAGCATTACCCACCAGGGAGTACTCTAAACTCTTGTGCCTTAACTAGTACCAGGATTATGTGTTGAATATCCAATAGACAAAAAATGGCAAACAACGCAGTGACAGGAACAGAAACTGTAATCTGTGTTTGTATGTGTGTACTTGCTTGTGTGTGCATGTGGGCATGCATGCGAGTGCCTGCTCCAATGTATACTTACTTAAGTTAGAGAGAGACTGAGGAAAAAGTGTCTACATAATGTGGTAGCGGTTAACTACCATGATGTATAGTACATCAATGAACTGATTGTCAGGGTAATAATCACATTCTGTTGCATCACAATAGGTACAATGCAGGTATGCCACATACGTTATTTAGCAATCTGAACTTATCACCTTAGAATAACCTTACAGAATTTACATAGAATGGAACATATAGTGTAGTGACCAGTATTAACCAAGTACCACACTATATGTTAATGTGTTTGGCTATTACTTTCCTTGTATATTGCTCTTTACAATACATATATTTCTAATTAATGAATCTTCATAACTTCTTATATTCTTTATATAATTATGTCATGACTGTAAAGGTATCGTAATGTTCCATTTCTCTTGCTTACTTATAAAGCAATTGCGATAGTTTTTTTTAATTGTCATGGGATCTATTACATCCACCTGAACAACAGCCTTTACATACTTATGAAAACTTAGTTTAACGTGTCATAAAAGGTTCTAGTTGGACAATAAGGACATATATTATAAGATCTTACTGTATGTGTTCAGGTCAAATTATGTTCACAAGAAATATTTTCAAAATATTGAGAGTCTTGTCTGCAATTTCTTTTAGTTAATTTTTATATTCAATATTAGAAATGTATGTTTTCTATTTAGGTACCATTTCCTTTATTTCTTCTTTAGCTTTTTTGTTAATGAATCTTTTGCTGTTTCCCAGGAGTATCCTTTAGTTCAAACTAAACAGATTACAGCATATCGTTTCAACATTTCATGACTATGCAGTCTCTTAAAGACCAGGGTCAAATGTCATTTTAAAACATCGCTTGATTAGTCATGACTGCTGTGTGTACACTGGGATTGTCAATAGCAATGAACAATTCCTCGAGCTGATTTTCAAACGAAAACTATAGCAGGTTCTAGCAGAAAACTAATGGTGTGTTTTCACAGTTTTATTCTTATAAACAGCCTGTTCAGGTCGAGACTCTGCCAGCGCCTTACAGCTTCAATTGAGATGCTTCACACAATGCTAATAATCCATCTAAACTCAAAACCACTCCAACAAAACACAATCAGTTATTATTTAACTAACATATTATTTCCAAAATCAAAGTATTTAAACATATGCCATCAAATGAACAAATCCTTCCACTCTACACGAACACTTCACAAACTCACTCACGTCTCCAGCAGACAATCAAAGTCTTATATAAACATAAATTTATATCAGATACAAATACATCCCAGAAACAAACACCATTATAGAGATGGGGACTTTGAAACAAAACCCCATACATTTGCTTTTCTCTCAAGCTTCACCAGATTCACCACAGCAACCCAAAGTCAGCAAACCAGCATATAGACAGACTATCTCAAATCAACCACTGTATATGAAGCAGCGCTCTCACATCAATAGGAGGGACACAATGAGCCCCAACATAACATCAGTGATCCACCAAATGAAAATCACGTAATGAAAGCACAACAATACGCTCATCTATAACTTGAATCCACATCCCTTACTCTTCACAAATCTAAAGTATTTACTAAGCAGCATTTATTAATTCCAGGTGAGCTATTTGTAGCCAACTAAAAAGATAATCAAAATAAGCTACCACTATAACCATTCTATTCATCAAGTACAGAGCACCAAGATATCCATAGATTGCTACAAGTGATGCAATGAAATGCACAAAGAAACAAAACAAGATGCATAACTAATAACGTGTATTAAATTAAATTTAAGAATAGGGATACATTTCTATACAAGACTACAACCATCACTTAAAATTTATTTTTCTTCTATTAGAGAGTAATGCTTATCAATATAATAGCTAAATAAAAAAGCTCACCTGGAAATCCGGTTTCTTTTCCCTGACATAGGGTCACAGTAACTAAAAGCTTGTAGATTCAGTTAAGGTTTTTAAAGTATTTATAGTTGAACTGAGATTCAAGGAAATAGCAGATACAGTCTTTGGTATGAAAGAAAGATTAGTATGTAGTGGCACTCTTTTATTATGAGACAGTTTAAGATTTGAGCTTACACTTCTTTCTGAAGTTTTTGCCACCAAGAAAAAGAGCTTTCCAGTTAAGTAACTTGAAGTCTACTAAATCTGTTGGTTTAAATGGAGGCAAGTTTGTTATTTTAAACAGGTTATTCAAGTCCTATGGTCAAGTTACTTGCCTTCATGGATGTCCTACATGCAAAACTCATTTAAGAACAGAACAGAAACATTAGCTGGCATCTGAATGCAAGAAAAGAGGTAGGTATTTTAGAGACACATATTGCAACTTGTGTAGTGAGAGTGTATTTAAATAGATGTTAGAAATAACACAGCAGTGTTGGTATTAGGCAATTACAATAGTTTAATCACCGATGTTTTGCCATTTGAGAATTTCTTCCACTTATGGAAATGTATCATTTTTAACAGTAGGACCTCAGCTTTAATCAAAATGTTCAGTAGCCTGCTGAAATGTCTCTCTCTACTACACAGTTTTGCTGTATATATTGAATTATTCTCACATCATCTCACAGATCAGCCAAATGTGTTTTTCTATGCTAAATAATTTGAGATTGTACTGCTAGGTTTGCTTATAAATGCTTACATTGAATTGCTGCATACCATTTCACATTTTACTGCCATATGGCACAGGAAGAGGCCGAAGTAAGTTATGCACCAGCCCTCAAACCCAGTTAACAAACATTTAAGTAATAAATAAAGCAAGCAGAGAAAACCATATATTTTTTTTTTCAAAACAGGTTTATTGTTTTAACATATAAGAGAAATATCATAACAATTTTATACAAGTAATTAAAAATAGGTATTATTATAATATTCAACAAAACAACTAAAGTATTTACAAAGACATCCACTACAATCAGATCAATTAATTAAACTAAAATACCATGCTATTGAAATTAAAATTTTTTTAACAAATTTTGTAAATTATCCCATACAATAAAATAAGATGTTTTTCTATTTGTTCTAGTCCTGATTGTGTTTATTTCCATATGGCACACTATATTCATAACATTTTAAATTCATTGAACGAAGGAGGTGTATCTGAAATCCAATTTCTAGTTATTATTTTCCTAGCCACTGCTAGAATAGACCATAACAAGGGAAGCTTAACCTTTTTAACACTTTGAGGTACAGGTGTGTTGAATAATATAAGAGATTTAGAAATAATGAAATTATCTGTAAAAAGAGCCTGCAAAAATTCATTAATTGACTTCTGGTATTCTTTCAATTTTATACAGTCATAAAACATATGAGCCCAGTCAGCATTAATTTCTACATTACATCTCTTACATAGATTATCTTTATTATTTATTTTATTCCTCATCAAAGGTGTATAAAAAGATCTATGTAAAAATTTCCATGTATAAAGTCTCCAGACAATGGAAGACGTAGTTCTATAAGCAGATTCCAATATATATTGTTTATCTTGTTGATTAGGTGGGTCCCCATTAATAGAAGTGAAATAATTCCAGTATGACTCTACACTGTAAAAAGTTTCTTGTCTGATAACTTTATGTATGTATGAAAGTTTACCTTTATCAGAAATTTTATGTTGTAAATTTAATATCAAGTAATCAATCAGTGTTGGAATAGGTTCTTTAACAGTTAGAGACATTAAATCTATTTTATTAATGAGATGTTGTCTAAAGGTCTGAACCTCTAACCAGCAAGTTTCTCTTAGATCAAATTCTTGTTTTAAGATATCTAGATTTTTAACTTTATTATCAGATATCAACTGATACCAGTACTTTAGATCATTATCTATAGCTAAATGAGTTCCTTCAGAAGTAGATGACAAAAGCATACCCTGAGTATACATTATAGGAAATACAATAAAATTCCATTCCCCATACTTAGGGTGCATGAATATAAAGTTACGATAACTAATAATAATATTTAATGGATAACAAACCATATGTTTAGGTGTAATAGGTGAAGTACAAAATTCCTTTAGTAACCATAACATGGAGTTATTTACAATCATATTTTTATGTGTTAAGGAGATTTTCATGAAGTTTATACTAATTAGCTCCCAATAATCTTTCCATTTTGTGACATATGACTGATCTATTAATAAAGTAATAACTTTTACAATAGAAGAGATAGTATATAAATTAAAGTCTGGAAAAGAAATACCCCTTGAGACCAGCTATTAGTATGTTTCTTTAATGCAATCCTATGTCTATTAGGTGCCCATAAGAAATTTAACATTAGTGTGTTCAGTTTCTTGATAATTATTTTGTAGGTGGAAGTATTATTGATTGTATTAAGTATAAAATCTTGGGGAATATTATCATTTTAATAATTGTAAGTCTCTCCTCCATAGTAAAAACATATTATTCCAGGTATTAAAAGATTTTGTATATTAAGAAAACAGGTATTATAATTATTATATATAATAGATTTAATATCTTTAGATAGTATTATACCTAAATAAGTCATCTGACCTGAATTGGGTACATATTTAGTAGAATCACTAATGAGAATATTTTTTCGTATATATAGGTAGTATTTTAGTTTTTCTTCATTGAATATTAAACCAGAAATACTTTTAAAATTCATCATGTTATCAAATAGAGACTGTATAGAAGAATTAGATCCTGCTGATGTAATTAGAACATCATCTGCAAAAGTTGAATTTTGGATGTTGTATTTTCATCTATTTCAAAACCCTCTATGTCAGTACTGTTTCTGATCAAATTAGCCCAAGGCTCCATTACTAAAGTGAATAATAGTGGAGAAAGTGGACATCCTTGTTTTGTACCTTTAAGAATGGGTATTTTTGTGAAACATATGTTCCTACCTTAATATAAGCCAACGTTCCTTTGTATAAATGTTCAATTAGATTTACAAATGCATCCGAGAAGTTTGTGCACTTCATTAAGGTAAACAGATAGTCCCAACTTACTGAATGAAATGCTGAACTTATATCAAGACTAATAAGTGTTAAATCTTTCTTTTTCCTATTTGCAAAATCTATTAATGTTAAAGATCTTCTTATATTATCAAAAGTATTTCTATTTACAATGAAGCCTGTCTGATCTATATCTATAATGCCGGGAATGATTGTCTTCAATCTATCAGCAAAGATATTCATAAACATTTTGTAATCAACATTAAGTAATGAGATGGGCCGATATGAAGAACATCTAGTTGGATCTTTATTAGGTTTTAAAATTGGCGAAATAAATGTATATTGCCAAGATGGGGGGGGGGTTAATAACTCAGTTTGGGCCAAAATAAAAACCTTATGTATTAATGAATATGTATTTTTAGAAAGGATTTTATATATCTCTAGTATAATACCATCATTACCCGGTGCTTTGTTTGATTTAAGCTTATTTATTTGTGTAATAACTTCTGTATATGAAATACTCTTGTCCAATAGTTTAATCTGTTGTTTATTAAGCTTTTTATTCATATTTGTGGTTATAAACTCCTTTATTTTATCTTTAGGTTCCATGTTAATATTATTATGGTTAATTTTGTGAAAGTGATTTCTAAATTCATCTAGTATTTCTGGTATACTAGAAACATTCTTCTTTTCCTTAGAGAAAAGATTTCTTTGATATGGTTTTGTTTATTCAACCTTTTTGTTTTATTTTTAAGTCTATGTAAGTATTTGGGGCTTATTGAATAAGACAAAACTTGTATTTCTCTAAAGTTATTTTAACTTTATGAGTTAAAATTTCTTTGTATTTCTCATTTAGTTTGTTTATTTCTTCAATAACTTTCTTGTCCATAATATTTTCTTTATTATTATGTTTATAAGAGTCTAATTTACTTTGAATATCTAACAATTCCTTATCCCAAGATTTCCTTTTATTATTATACCATCTGATACTTTGTCCATATAGATATGATTTTAAGGCATCCCAAACATAAACAATGGAGACTTCAGGAGTGTTATTTATGTCTAAAAAATGTTTTACTTCTGAAAGTATATATTCTTTATAGTCTTTTAGTTGAGTTAAGTATGCTGGTATCCTTTTGATCTGAACATTATGAGTATTTTTATCATGAATTCAAAACAATTGAATTATGATCAGATATAGGACATGAAATGATTTTGGAATTAATTAAATCTGTTACCATCTGGTTAGAAATAAAGACCCTATCTATTTTTGAATAAGTTTTGTATCTGTTAGAAAAAAGGTGTATAGTAATGATTTTGAATCTATCTGATTATTAATATCATTCAAATGATAAGAATTAGCAAAATCCTTTAAATGTTTTGCATTAGATGTAATTCTTCTCTTTCCTATAGTGGTAGTATCACTTTCATGTAGTATACAATTAAAGTCACCAGCTAAAATAATATCTCCTATAGAGAATGATATGATCTTATCAAGATGATGTTTCACTGTATTAATACCAATTCCAGGTATCCAATATACATTAATTAAAGTGTAAGTCTTCCCATTAATTTGTATTGTAACCATACAAAACATTCCTTTGTCATCCTGATAAGACTTAATGGTTTTAGGAATGGGCATACTTTTATTCCATAAAATAGCCACTCCTCTTTTTCTGAGTGTGCTCTGAACTAACCAATACTGTATATTTGTTTGTGGCTAGTTTATCAATATCTTTTTCAAGAGATGGGTTTCTTGTAGGAAGACTAAGTTGGCCTTATGTAAATTAATGTATCTTATTAGGCTTGCCCTTTTACATGGATTATTCAATCCATTAATGTTTAAAGAAATTCCTTTTAAAGATGTCATTTGGCATTTTAAAACTTAAGAATCTTATGATCAAAATAACAAATAACAAGATAAGTAACGTTACATCTCCTCCTTTAGGTGTACCTTTAAATATAGCTGTATTTATTGAATCTCTTATGGATTTCAGATAGGATTCAATTTTGTTTGTAGTGACAATGAATGTACAAAATATATTGTGGATGTCAAAACTATATACAAATAACCATGATGACACACACACACACACACACACACACACACACACACACAGATACACACGCACACAGACACACACACACACACACACACACACACACACACACACACACACACATAAATCTCTCCTTAATGGTGACCTTAATGTGCATAACAGAAAATCATGATCTAAACATACACCTATCATTTGCCACATCATGTTTCTAAATACAGCTGATTCTAACTAAAAGCTGGTTTTAAAAAAGACTCACCATACAAATGTTACAAAGTGAAGAAAGTTTAACTTATCTATAGCTAAATGAGTTCCTTCAGAAGTAGATGACAAAAGCATACCCTGAGTATACATTATAGGAAATACAATAAAATTCCATTCCCTATACTTAGGGTGCATGAATATAAAGTTACGATAACTAATAATAATATTTAATGGATAACAAACCATATGTTTAGGTGTAATAGGTGAAGTACAAAATTCCTTTAGTAACCATAACATGGAGTTATTTACAATCATATTTTATGTGTTAAGCAGATTTTCATGAAGTGTATACTAATTAGCTCCCAATAATCTTTCCATTTTGTGACATATGACTGATCTATTAATAAAGTAATAACTTTACAATAGAAGAGATAGTATATAAATTAAAGTCTGGAAAAGAAATACCCCTTGAGACCAGCTATTAGTATGTTTCTTTAATGCAATCCTAGGTCTATTAGGTGCCCATAAGAAATTTAACATTAGTGTGTTCAGTTTCTTGATAATTATTTTGTAGGTGGAAGTATTATTGATTGTATTAAGTATAAAATCTTGGGGAATATTATCATTTTAATAATTGTAAGTCTCTCCTCCATAGTAAAAACATATTATTCTAGGTATTAAAAGATTTTGTATATTAAGAAAACAGGTATTATAATTATTATATATAATAGATTTAATATCTTTAGATAGTATTATACCTAAATAAGTTATCTGACCTGAATTGGGTACATATTTAGTAAAATCACT
>NC_056743.1:1151873845-1152061345 GCF_019279795.1 Protopterus annectens | reverse complement strand
GAGAATGCTTCTGGTAAATCTAAAGTTTTAGGGAGCCATGTTGTTAAAAAGAAGTAATATTGTTACCTTCAATATTTTCTGGCAGTCCAAAAATCCTAATGTTATTGCCTAGATCTATTTTCCAGGTCATCCAGCTTTGTTTGTAAATGTGTATTTTGTTTCAGCAGAAACTCAATGTTGATTTCCTCTTCTTGTATTCTATTTTCCATGTCATTCACAGCTTCTTCTATGCCTGTCATCTGGATCTTCTGTTGTTGCAGGTCCATATGTAACAAGTCTATTTGTTTTGTAGTTTTTCTATGAAAGTGTCTATTTTAGTATCCATTTTATCCATCTTAGCAGTAAGTTGCTGGACTATAATTATCAGAGACTGAAGTTCTTTCTTGATGCTGGAGTCTTGAGAATTTGTCTTACTGGAACTCATTTCAGACTGATAAACTGACAGGAAAATTTCCAAAGTAATTTCTGACAGGAATATTATTAAGATTTCCTTTCTTTTTTAGATATAGTTCAAGAACTATATAAAACAAACATATTTAGAAAGAAAATTACTTCAAAAATTATTTTTTTAAGTAATTAATTCCTGTCAATGGAATGAAATTGGTGGAGCTGAAGAAATCTGCTGCTATCCTGTGTTCATCCTTGGCCACGCCCCCGAGAAAACCATATTTTGACATCACCATGTATGCATAATTAATCAGGCACTTGGACACTACCCTTAAAGTTACAGAACTATTTTAAATCCATATTTTAAAACACTTATACTTGTGTTAATATAAATATGATCCATTTATTCCATTCAGAGTTTTTATGAAATAACTGAAAAAAAATCCACCATGTCAGTAGTCACAAAAATTAATCTGTTAAAAATGCTATACAGCCAGCCATCATCTTAAAAAATGCCAAGAGTCCTTAAGCCCATGGGGTGTGTTACAGAAAAAAATTAACTCTAATAGTTGCACTAGAGGATTTTTCCCTAACTTGATCTTATAAATAGAAAAAAAAAAAAAAATAATTATAAGTGTGTTTATATATTTATTAAATCAAGTATTTTAAGTATTTAATACATAGATTTTAAATAATTGTATAACTTTAAGGGTGCTTTTCAAATGATTATGCATGCACAGTGATGTCATTTGTTATGCGATAGAACATATTTTTAAAGCACAAAACATTGAACATAACTTTCAATTAAAAAATGAAAGTGCTTAACTTGTTGATGAAACTCTGAAACTAACCCAAACAAGATTTTTTTTTTCTCCTTGGGATTTGTTTTTTTGCTAGTTGTTTTTAAGATACATGTTTGGTTCCTCACTGTACATCCATTCTAGTGCTGGGAAGACAACAACATTGCTCTTCATAGCAGAAGAGAACAGCTATGACGAAATGGTTTAACCAATCACGATTCAGTGAGGATTAAACCCAAAAGCTATGATTTGCTGCCACAGTGACCATCTCTGAAGTAATATTGACTTATAAAGAAAGGAGACTTTTACAATGCTTTTTTTGTTTGTTTAAACGGAGGACCACTTGAAAAGTGTAAATAAGAGTTACTTAAAGCACAACTGATTAGATTGGCCAGGATGATGTCCCACAAATAAAACTATTGGGAGAGTTAGAAAAGGTATGAAAAATGTTTTTAGCAAGAGGTTAACCCATTAAACTAATTCAAGACTTTCAATTGTATAAATCAATGGTGTATCAGATAACTACTTTTAGGTATAGGTCTGACTAGGAACGTCGACACTAACAGAAATTATGAGAGAGGATTTATTGTCGAATATGGGACTCTATCAGAGTACATCAAGTCAATTGTGAGGAAGAAACTGAATATTTTAAAAATAAATCCAGAGTTATTCATTCAGGGCCAGAACCTTGCTTTAAAGACGGGATCAAATCTCAAGGTGAGTTTTGAGAGAAATGAGTGGAATGTGGAGAACAAGAAATGAAGTTTAGGGACTAAAACGTGTGGGCATTGTCAGTGTTCATACATTCTAGAAACCACGTTTATTACTTTAGAGAATAGAACATGGTCAAAAATATATATTTTTTTAAACGGCAATTGCCAGACCTGTAAAGTGATCTACTTTAGCAAAATGTTACACCTGTCTAGCTTTTTATGTGGACAAAACCAAACCAGCTTTAAGAAAGAGACTTTATGAATATGTTTATCACATAGGAAAAAAGAGCAAAAACAATGCATTATTTAAACATTCTAAAATTATCTGCTAGGTTTCAGAAATTTAAAATTGCTATTTTGGATCATATTTAGGCAAAACCTAGGGGGGGGGATGAGAGTGCTGAAGCTTTAGAAGAGAGGGAAGTTTGATGGCACTTCAAGTTACAAGTGTCTTACCCCCTGGGGGGATTAATGAACATATTTCTTTGCAATCCATACTAAATAAGAGAGCCACTATGTATTAGTGTGTTTTATAAGATGGTTTTAATAGCAAAACCATTTTGTGTTTTAGGGTCTTCTTAATTCTATTTATACATATTGTTAGTTTTTATTTTCATTGCTGCAGTAGGGAAATATTAACATCTTAAAGTGTTTCAAATGTGGTTCACTTGGGTAATTAACTGAATTAGTTTCCTTGCATGATATAAAAAGGGTTTGGAAGGCGGAAATGCTCGATTCTGAGGATGTCCTAATTTTTTTAAAGGACAAAAGTGCTTAATCTGTTTATTTGTTTCACAATAAAGTCAGTGGTTTACCTGGAGCATTTTTATTTATTTTCCAGTGTTGGATTGACTAATAAAGAGTAACTTTCATCTTGAAAGCAATCTGTTCAAAGTGACTTTTGCATAGCAAATCAGCTGCTCAATAGTTATTTAAAATAACATTTTTAAGAGTCAATATGAATAATACAGTGGCATAAATCGCCAATTATATTGCACATGATTGGAAGTGGAAACTAATCTCAGATGGCAGCAATGTTGGAAAGGTCAATGCCTTTGATAGTGTTGTTCAAGATATGGAACAAAACTCAGCTCTGTAGACTGACACTGAAAGTGAAAGTTTGAGTGCAGCTATTTGGTGTGGAATGTCACACCTCTAGCAACCTTTGCATTACAGAGCATTTTTTGAAAAATAAACTTAAAGATTAAGACAGACAAGCATACATATTTTGTGAACAATAAAAGCTATTAAAACTGTAGAAATAGCCATGTTTTCAGTAAGAATTATTTTAGTGATAATAGTGCATTTATAGTATTTTCCATAATGCACACAAACCCCAAATTATATTTTTTTCTAAATTTTCACAAGCAATTTTTTATATCTTAAAGTATACAACCTAGACATATATTGTTAGAACATTTTTTTGGAATGTACGGATCAGAAAATGGTAAAATAATCACATAATGACATTTATTCCTCTTTTAAAGAGAACAAAATTCAGAAAGACTCATAGAAGAGGACAGGAAAAACATATCTGGGGATAGAAATGTGCTAAAAAGTATGTGTGGCAAAACAAATGGTACAGAAAGACAAATATAAAGCTAATATGGTAGCATGATGCACAGGGATAGTAATAGTAATGTAGTAAAAGGTTAACAGTCATGTAGAACCTTATTTAATGCATTTGAAACTACATAATATAACAAAAAAAAAAAATCAGATTTACCCCAAAGTGGTGGGATAAAAGTTGGAAAAAAAAAAAAAAAAGAGTCAGTTATAGGGGCAGTATTTTCTTGGATTTTAAAATGGCAATATTCCAGGGATGTAAAATAGTAAATGGCAAATTATAACCTAACATGTGCTGAAAAGAGCTACGCCAGCAAAGTTCACTATAGAATAATTAAGAAAATGGAACTGGACTATTTTTCCATTAGAATTCTATGTACCATCAAAATGACAATGTATTGTTACTGTTAAAGGTGCTATCAGATACCAAACAAGTTTTTGCCATTGAACTAGTTACAGTAAATCATATAGGACTGGGAACAAGTTAGACAAAATGCCATCTAGCCTAGATGAGGGAAAACCTGCAGATGTTAAAACATGTTGGAATATCATCCAAGGTAGAAAGGTACAAGTAAGAGAATGATTGATGGACTTGCATAACCTTGAAATAAATTTAAAGTATTAAAATAGACTGATGCAGTATAATTAAGATATTTTTCCTACATATAAGTCTGGAATTATATTTTATGTCTTTGTAAAAGCACTGGACTTTATACCTCAAATAGACTGAAGCAATCCATACAGTATCTAAAGTGCATACTGTGCAGTCCACACATATACTGAAAGTCCATCATGGTATGCAACACTGTTGTCCACATACTGCAGATTTTCAGAAGTAGTTCACACTAACAAAATAAAACACCAAGAAGGTTTTAGGGTATAAAAGGAGAGTAGTGACCACTGTCATATTCTGCAAGTTCATAATGCTTGCTTACATCTGCACTGTCCATGAATACAGTGTGCAGTGTTGTAGTTTGGCCCCAACAGTTGACAGGATTGGGACTACTAAGATGGCGGCGCACTGATCAATAGCTTAATTTCAACTCTCCCACTGTGAAAACATATTGAGAAATAATGGTCAGTGATAGTCAGCTGGGGTAAAATTTAGTTTCTGGCTAGTAAGTACTCTGATTAGATACCAGCAAATAAGAAATTTAGAGACCCAGAAAGAAATCAACCAAAATGGAGAAACTAGGACTGGGAAGAATCCCGCATCTGTTCAGCAAAAAGCAGCTCAAGCTGTAGTTTTTGTACTAGAAATGTCTTCCAGTAGTTTACACGAAAAAAATAAATGTTCTCAGAGGTGATTAAAATAAATGAAACTCAAGAACAAAAGGCTGAACAAAAATAGAAGACCTAGCTACTTTGATGAACTCAAACACTAAAAATCAGTGCTCTTTTCAAAAACTTGTAGCATTAGAGGACAGAGCAAAAAAAAAAAAAAAAAAAAATAGACAGACTGCATTAATTTTATTAAAGCCCAAATAAGCAGAGGACTGGCATTCCACAGCAGGATTTAACAGAAAGGGAACATAAAGTATATACTCCAAACCTGACCATGAGAAAGCAGCCAAGACCTACATTAGCTACATTAGTAAAGATCCAATCATACCAGCACAAAGGTGATCCAGAAAAAACTGTGGCTAAAGGGAAAAGCAGTAAAACTGGAGACTGCAGTGTGTTTGTGGAAAATGATTATTCACTGAACACCAGACAGAAGAGGAGCAAAATTTATCCCAGCAATCAAGGAATGTTGAGATGCAGGTTTGAAATTCAAGCCACTATATCCAGCTCTTCTGAATAGGTTTTCCTGTTGGATCAAATATATATTTTTGATGCAGAACAGGCTAAGGAATTAAAAAAAAAAATCCAGCAAAAAGACTTTGCAGGTGAATTTTCCAATGTTCCAAAGGAAAATTCTTGAAAGAGAAAAAAGCACAGGAGTTGACTAGAAGAATCAGAAGTAACCCGGACACGAGAGCCTAGTATTGGCAGATGAAACTGTTCAAAAGAAAGATGATCAACACTGAAATTAGTGAATAATTGGGGGACTAAAGCATCAGTCTTATTTGTGTAATATGACTTTCCAATAAAGAATTGCTGAGAAAGACTGGACTTCTGTTGACTTTGTTAAACTTGTGGGTAAAGCATATACCCCATTTTATGGAATTACTGCTTAGGTAACTAAAGGGAGAAAAGTCAGAAATTGTTTTACTTACAGTTGCTCTTAGTATTTGTATAAAAAAATCATGATTTCATAAAATAAATTACAGTTTATACTGTGAAGCAGTTTTTTTTATAATATGCAGATATGCATTTTTTTTTTATTTTGGGGGTCTTTTCAATGACTATTGTATATGTTAGAAATAGTAAGGCAGACTAGTACTATTTATTTGTAAGATATTTATGTCTTTCAGTAGAAAAAGAGAAGAAAGGCTGGATAAAAGCAAATTTAAGTGAATATGCTGTGATCTTTAGTTACTGGGGTGGGGTGAGGTACAAAAGTACCCTGATTAGACTATATGTAGAATTAAAAGGCCTGGGTTAAATTTCAAGCCAGTACAACCAAAGCTGTTCAAATGTTCATAAATTGATTTTCATATGATACTTTCTAAACTATTATGTATCTTTATATCCTTCTGTAAAGAATGTTATACATGAAAGCCTCATTTTATATATATATATATATATATATATATATATATATATATATATATATATATATATATATATATATAATTTTATATATTTTTTAAGACTATATTCTCTCAAAATTATGTAACATCTATTGCCATGAATGTAACTACTTGTGGAGCTTTTCTCCCCGGGCCTCCACTGAAAATGGGAAGCTCTGACCCAGTGAACTCTCCCTGTCAAGAAATTCAAATAAATAAATTTTTCCTATGAACCTATAAATTCACCTGTGGTTTAGTCACAATATCTCTGATGGACAGAGGTTGATAGGAAGTAAATTAATCTCCAACTAACATATCCCCTGCATAACCCTTGGCTACCTCCTTACTAACATACCCCCCACCGTATAGATATCCAAGGTACTATGGTACAAAACTGGACTGGGTTATACGGCTAGGCTTATAAAAACCCTGATGGCCATTAGCCTAGTGTACAATCAATGGACTTGAGAAATCTTGTTTTTACAAAAATGATGTCTAGATTAACGTCCTTGGTTTAGGCTGAAATCCATGAAAATGCCAAGTTTCTTGCAACTGCTTCAGCAAGAGATATTAGCTTGTTTTTCTTTTCTTTTCCCCATTAGTAAATCTCAGTGGGAGATGAGAAGTCTGCAGCTGAAGGCAGTTGGTAAGGGAATTTTGAGTGAAACTTAGAAAGATGCATTTGTAAAGCTGGTAGACATTTTTCTCATTGCTGACTATGCCATCTGCTGGTTCAAGTAATTAATCTTTTTGCTGATTAGCTGTAGGATTCTTCCCACTCATTTTCTCTTCACCTTTTCTATTTGACTTTCTTTCAGGTTCTCCAAGTTTCATCTTTGCTGGCATCCAGGCAGTGTACTTAGTAGCCAGCAAGTGCACTTAACTAAAATATTCAGAATTACTGGACCTTATCATTTTTTTAATACAGTGGGACAGCTGAAATTAAACTGTTGATAAGTGTGTGTAGCGAGCTTCGAAATTTCTGATTCAAACAATATGAAGAGTTTTGAGCATTATTTGTTGTGGGAAATGTAAAAAATTAAAAGATACAATGGCAAGCAGTTCAGTGAGAAATAGTTTGACATTATGGTAAGTGAATAAGAGATAATAGTTTTCCAGCACCCTTAATACTTTAATGTGTTTAATAGAACAGTACACAATTTAGTTTCATTTACAGATAGCAAGTGCACTTTTTCTAATTGCTAACAGTTTCACATCTGGGAGAGGAATAGTGACAAGGAAAGGAGAGAGAACAATCAGTGTAAGTGGAAATACAGGCTGTGACATGTGCTTTAGCATAGGTAACCTTACGTTTAGATTAGGAATGCCTGGAGGTGCAGTTGTCAAATTGGGGCAATTGTTCCTACCTGGAGGATTAAACTTCATTTGCATACATAGTTGTGTGCATGTTTTCCTATACTAGGAACTGGGGTGTACAGAAAATATTTAATTTTTTGTTATTGCTGTTTGAGGGTTTTCAAAGCAAAAATTTTTGAAAAGTGTATCATAGGTTCAAATGAAGATAAGAATTGTATAAAAGATCAGCCTGCAGAAATTCAGTGTGTACATATAAGAAAAGTGGGAAATATATTTTCAAAAAATGTCATATATAATAGAGAGCAACAATAACTTTTTATAATGGAAAAACATTGTTATATACAATAGGGGTAACAATAGCTTTTTATCACAATGGCTATACTATCCATATTATCTTGGAATGCGAATGCTCTGGCAGGTATTGACAAAAAGGAAAGCATACAGAATTATATTAAGAAATGTAGTATGCAAAGAGTAACTCTGCTGATTTGTCAAATTCACATGCTCATTTCTTATCAAGAAACAATTTTGCGATGGATATTTAACAGAATATCTGGTGAAAAGAAAAATGGGAATAATTGATTGTTAGAGGGGATCTGCTACAGACTACAGAAAACATGCCAATCCACTACCAAACTACTTCACTCCCTCAAATACATCATCAGAAGTAAGGTCTAGATTATGAACTCAGGAAATTATTGGACAATTGCACAGCATATACAGTAAACAGAAACACCAATTTATTAACCTTAATAAATATAGATTCACTGAAGTAACTGAAGTACAAATTACACAATTTAGAATAAGTAAGCCCACATTACAAGATGAAGACAATTATTTAATTTATTTTACATTTGTTGACCGGAAGAGTCCGACTGGATATATGTCCATTTTCAGCAGAGGCCCGGGGCGAAAAGCTCCACATACCAAAAGAGAGACAGTACATACATCACTGAGTGATAAACTCAGGCAGACATGTTTAGAAATATATAGACAAAGAATACAGGCAGATATCAATATACACAATGTGCAGACTTACATATGATTGGCAGACATATCAAAAAATGTGAACAAAGAATGCAATCAGATCTCTTAATTCACAATGCTTAGACATTCAAATGCTATGGAGGCATAAACACTTGGCTAAACAGCAGGATGGGTAGCAAGACATGTATTAGTGAAGTTGTTAGGTTTAGATCAAGAGCACATTACATTTAGCATTTGATTTTTTAACTAATTAAGAAGCAAATGAAATCTAAGCTTGTAAGACATTACATTTAAAATTAGAAAATTAGATTTAGTAGCATGAGTTGAGTGGAAAGATTAAAGTAGTATATGAAGTACAAGTGCAAATTGTGGCAGGGTAGGTGTGTACCTGTGTGTGTGTAGCAGACCCTGTAAAAAGGTGTGTGGTCCTGCTTATGGTGTGAGGGTTTATGCCTCCTCAATGTTACACCTTGTGTATGGGGGCCCTCTAGGTGTTTGATGTGGTGTGTCCCTTAAAATGTTTTTTATTTGTAAAAGATCAGATTTTTGATGTCTTCTGTGATCTCCCCTGTCTTGGGTCTGTTGGTTCCTGTTCTTGTCCCATGATGCTTTATTCTCTGTAGTTGTGTCATTTGTGCCTTCCTTTGAAATTTTTTTGGGTTTGATTCTTTGTGGGGTCTGTAAATGTCTGCAGACATGTCTGTTGATGGTGTTTGTGTTTGTGTTTTGCCTGTTTGCTTCAGATTGTCCTGAATATTCACTTCCTGGTTTTTGGGTTTTATTTGTGCCATTGGAAATTTAGGTTTATTGGGACTTTCCTCCTTTGATTGTTAAATGTTAGAATTAGTATCATTGCCATTTCTGTTTTTGTGTGTTTCTCTTCAAATCTTTTTGTTGTTTTTGTGGATTGTGGAGTCTGCTGTTCCCCCTTTTATTTGCCAATTTTTGTTTTGGTTTTCTTCCCCTTGGGTTGCTGCTGTTTTTTGTTTAATTCCTGCGTCTTTTACTGTTGCTGTTTTTTTCTTTGCACTTGAGTTTGTGTGTACATGTTTTTGTTTAATCCACTTGTAATTTCTGGGTGTTCTGTTCCTTTAAATTTTTGTGGTGGCTTTTTAGTGTTTTTGGTTTCGGCTTCTGGTGTTCTGGTTTGTTTGCCTGTTGCTGTGATCCTGTGGTAGTTGTTTTTCTGCCTGCCTAAGTTTGTCCTTCTGCTTTGATGTGGTTTTTTCTGGGCTTCTGTGTGGTAATTCCTTGCAGATTGTGTTCTGTGTGTAGTCTGCTTGTGCCCTGCATTGAGTATCAGACTTCAGGTTTTTGAATGTTTTTGTCCTTGCAGATTTGATTTTGTTCTGTGTTTCTAAATTTGATTGGCTTTGCTCTTTTGTGTTGCAATTTTTGAATGTTTAACTTCTGTTTTCTTTGATGCCTCTGTGTTAAAAATTGTTTGGTTGAGCTTCTGGTTTTCTTGTTTTGATTCTTGTGTGGGGTGGCTTCTGTTTCTTTTTGTTTGCAAATTTGCTGTTTTGTTCTGTCCTTTTGCCTCTTGTGTTTTGTTTGATTTTGTACCTGCCATTTGACAGTTGTTTAATCCTTTGTCAGGTTCAGTTTGTGGTTGTGTAAATTGCATTTTTGTTACGATTGTGGTTTTGTGTTTCATCTTCAGTGCTCACAGTTTTAGGTTTTCTATTCGATTCCTGGGTGTTTGTGTTTGTCTGTCTGCAGTGCCTGCCTGTGTTTGTTGTGATTTGGTGGATTTCTGGTTGATTTGATCTCTGCTGTCTTTATGTTTTGTCCTGTGTCTCTCTGAAAATTTTTGAATTTGCTTTGCCTTGATGCCATTAACATTTTGTTGCATTTCACTTGAATTTTTTTCTGGTTTTGATTCCTTATTTTTGATGGTTTGCAAATGGTATCTGGTTTTCCTAAGTTTGTGGCCTTTTCTTTTTGTTCCTGGTTGGGTTATTTCTGTGTTTGTGGTAGCATTGTTGTCAGGTTGATTCTGTTTTGGGTGTGATTGCAGTGAGATTGCAGTCTGAGCATGTGAATTTCCTCGAAAAAGGTTTGGTTTTCTGGATTTCCTCTGGTTTTGTTCTGTTCTTGTTTTTGACTTGTTCTCTGGTTGATTTTAAGTCTTCTGGTTTGTAACAGCTGTGGTAGTATTGTTGTTGATCAGCAATGAAGGTTTTCTGGTTTGATTCTAATTTGCTTCTGTTTTAAATTTGTTGTGATTTCTCTGTTACTGTGTGTATTTGCTCTTGCTCTGATGCTTGGTTGGATTTACTGTCACGATGTGTCTGAATCCCTGATTTGTCTGCAGTGATTTCTTTTGTGTCCTGAGTAGAATTGACCTGTTCTGTCCATTCAAATTTCATTTTCTTTGTTTTTTTTAGTAAGCATTTTAGTTTTTTTTTTGTTTATTTTTTTAAATTTGTATTCATGTGAATTTTTAAAATTTATCCCTATTTTTTTCTAATTTTGGATATTTTATGGTTGTCGTCTATTTTTTGAAATTTTATTGACAGCTATGGCAAGAAAGGAATTCACGACTATAGGTTTGTGCAATTTTACTGACAGCTATAAGGGTGATTGTACTGGATATGGACTGATGCATGTGCAATTGGTGCATGTAGAATTGTGCATATTTACTAATAATGGTGTGTAATTGTGCTAATAAATTGTGCATATTTTGTGGAAATGGTGGATTGTGTAAGTAATGTTGACTCAACTATGTAGTGTGTGTTTTATATTAAATGTTATGTACTGACTTGGGAAGTCTGACTGGTTATTTTTTTTTTTTGTTTCAAAACTGGACTAAAAAATAAATTATATTTGCATATATTTTACTTTTAACTGTAAGGCTTTGTAGGTGGACAATAAAAAACACCCTCTAAAGGTGTAGCAATGCTGTATTGTATAATGTATGTTTCATATAAGGATAATCTAAAAAAGCCCAAAATTAAATGTACATTGCCAAATCTAGGGCAATAAAATTTGAATCAATAAAATTAATCTTTATCTATGACTGGCAAAATGTATTAAGTTTTGTTTTAATGTTAAGTTTAGATTGTGATGAATGTTGTTTTTGCATTGTCTTATTTTAAATGTTTGTGCTGTAAAATTTAATAAATTTTAAATAATTACTTAATGTTTGAAGTGTTTCAGTAAAAACATTAAAATAAAACTATGGTAAATGAGTGAAATAGTAAAGTAAAAGCTCCAGTTGGAATGTTATTTTGTCATGGGAACAAATAATTCTTTTCAATGGGGGCCAGGCAACACCTCTCAACCAGCAGTCAAATTATTTCTCCACCTCCCAAAGATGAAATAGATTTTTCTATATTCAGATTTTTGCAGTTTTTTTAGATTTAAAAATTTATTTTTTGAAATTTGTTCAAAAAATTTGTAGTTAAATTGTTTCAATAAATACATAAAATCTTACTTCATAACATATCCTTAATAATAGCTTCTCTAAGAGCTTCATAAAATTCTGTCTTTATCAGCTGTTATAATTACGTTCTGTTTTTATATGCAATATATATTTTTATATTCAGGTCAACTTTATATGTAATTTTGATTTAGAATTGCAAATAAATTGCTTGTTCAGAAACCTGCCATTACAACTCTCAAAAATAGCCAATTTATAATCAATCCCAAAAGATGTCCCAAATTTTGCCCAAAAAAATGCAATTTTGGTTGAAAAGAAAAGGGTTTACAATTCAAATAAATAGCAAAAAAATAATCAAATAGATTACTTTAAGTTAAAAATTGCTAGATCTTTATTGTCAGATAATCAATGTATATTCTTTTTGTCAGGTAAGCTTATTTTGACAGGTAGAAGCTGTATTGTGTTCTTATTATTTTTTTGCATTTCATTTTTATTTTTTTTTTTTCATTTTGAATTTTTTTTTTTTTAGTGACAAATCACTAAAGACTGAATTTAGAAAAAAACAGACATTTGAGTTTCAGATTTTATACCCTTCTTCAGAAAATTCATAATAATGACAGACATTATATTATAAAATCAATATTTATTTAAGCAATATTTATTGTCCTTCTTCTTGTTGTGCCTTTGTGTGTCCTTGTTGTGCTTTCTCAGATTTCTTGCTCTTTATTTTTGAGGAATAGTTTATGTGTCAGTTTAGATCACAGTCAACAGTCAAGATTTCAAATTGTGACATGCTTGTTGCTTCAGTCACCATCCTTGTGTAGGACATCTCAATGTAGCCACTGAGGCAAGGAGTAGTTGTATCTACCTTGGATGGGGAGGACACACTGCATAAGCACTACAGTGGCTTGCTTTTCTCTTGATTTTTGAGGAATGTTTGGTCTCTTTTTGATTTTTTTTTTGTACTGTTTATGTATGCTTATTTCTCAAAAGTGCTGTTTGATTTTAAATGTTTAAGTAGCAATGCTTCTAATGACCATAAGGTAAGCTTAGACCATATGCAAAGAGAAGTAAGCTTTTATAATAAATACTTTAATAAAGCATACTAAGCTTGAATTAAAAATTGCCATGCAGAGAATACTTGATATTGACTAATGTATAAGCCTTGTTTTATATAAATAAAAGATATTAATATTTTTAAAGCTCATTACACTTGTTGGAGACTTCCAGTCATCTCTTTTTTTACCTTATATAAATACCTAAAACAGAATGCCAATCATGTGGCTGTCATAAGTAAACCTAATCCTATGCAATGTATCTTGAGCTTGTTCTTGTTTTTTTTTTGCTTTTTTTTTTTTTTTCATTATGTTTTTCATGAAACAGTGTCAGGGCAGCAGGTTTTTTATTTTTACAATTTTTTTACAGATGGGGGCACATAGGGGCATTCTACTTTCAGCATTTCAGCAATAAGCTATTATAATTTATATTATAATGCAGAAGCAATTGCAAGAAGAAGAGAAGTAGTTTGAGTTTTCCGCTTCTTCTTTTTGTTTTTTTTATTTATAATGTATTTAAAAGTATAATATATTTGTTTTAAAAAGTAATTTTATTTCCATTCCTTCTAGATATTAAGTAAGCTGTCATGCAGCCCATGCATTGAAATATTTTATTCTTCTTATTTTATTTCTCTACACTTATTTTGTCTTGATTGATTTTTGCCACCCCAGGCAGCAATTAATTAAAAGTTAGTTTTTTTTTTTGTTTTTTGTGGTTTTGCCCTCCCTCCTCCCTGACCACACCCCTTCCCTTCCTTTGACCCCATTCAAGCTCCCTGCAGCCCCCCTGTGATTTGAAGTCACCAGCCGCCACTGAGTATATGTGTTTAAAGGATCCCCAAGAAAATGTGTCCCAGATAAATCTTTTGCACAATACAAGTGGAGCTTCTTGGAATCCATAAAAGATTTACCTGCAGGCTACAGGTAACTTGAAGTGAATTGAGAAGGTTGATGCTTTGGTTTGAAAGGTCCTTATTATTTGAGGAACCACAAACTAGTAAACTAAATAAGAGTATATATGCTGTGTTCAAGCATATGTTTCTGTAAAGGGGGAATTTGTGCATCACTGAACAGATCTAGCTATTTCATCTCATAGCATTTCTATTTATCCCATCATTCTCAAAAATTTAATCTGTACTGTTTTTACTTACATATCGATTATACCAGTAGGAGTAGTCGTAGTTGTTGCAATAAGGATAGTAGCAACGAATGTAGATTGCTGCATCAACAATAAGAAGAATTACTGCCACAAAAGCTACCACGGAGCTCACCACATTCATTACTAGTGTTTTCTTGGCCTACAAACAGAAAAAAATATATTGGGTGAATTACAACAACGGCAGACTGGAAAATAAGCCTCTACAACAATTTAGCTGTCTTTTTTCTTACCAAAATGCCAAATTAACATTATCAGCAAATAGAATCTGTTGAAGCAATAGGTACAATTCCAAATGTTTGTTAATCAGTTTATAGCACATCAGTATGTTTACACTATTTTTCACAACATATGTTAGCCTAACTTTCTTCCTCCAAACATAGGAAAGAAAAATATAGACTGGGTACCATCACTGGCAAGAGAATTTCTGAATAGTGAAACTGAAGTGTGCAACAAACAGCCACTGAAGACAGACAATCAAGGAAAGACACGATAGGCGATTACAAAAATAAATAGTGGCAGAATGAAGGTAAGCAAAGTAACTTCAAAGATACATTCACTTGATTCTAGGAGAAACAGGTACTAATTCCAGAAGCTAGTCATGGTAAAAAGGCAGTAGTAACATCAAAATGAGGGGATGTTTTTAGCACAAGGGTAGTGAACTGAGTAAAGTTTAATGAATTACATGAAAGCAATGAAATATTAGTCATGGTAAAAAGGCAGTAGTAACATCAAAATGAGGGGATGTTTTTAGCACAGGGGTAGTGAACTGAGTAAAGTTTAATGAATTACATGAAAGCAATCAAATATCAAGAAGGTGATGGGCAGGGCCAAAGACATAGAACCAAATGACAAGGGGGGCAATAAATGGAAACAAGACGTTCCATATTTATAAGAAAACTGCAAGGTTATGTCGGAAGGTACAGGTGGTTACAGAGGTTAAGAATTTTAAAGAACCTGGGGACAGAGTAACACAAAGTAGAAAGTACTGGGGGGGGTTAGCAATCCAGATGGGTAAGTCACACTCAGACTCAGGGTATTCCACAACAAACTGCATTATCAAAATTACACTCACGAAACATACTACAAATATTTTTTTATAAATTCACTGCTCTGCTTTCATAACTGTAGCTGCATGCTGCTGTAAATTTCATTAATATCTGTAGGGAATAGCTTGCTTACTTGTATCCATCAATCAGGCAATCAGAATGTAAATGCAAGTAAAGAATCATTTTGAATTTAACTCGTGTAATTGTCAAATCAAATTAAAATAATGTCAGTGGTGCATTGAAAAAAGCATGGTTTGGTACAGCTGAGTAAAACAGACACCAGAGTTGTTTATATTTCAAGAGTTTACTGAAGACTTGTTTAATTATTCTCCTAGTGTTGCATGACTCAAACCCATTTAGTTATTACCTTAAAGCACCGAACATATTACTTCGACTGAGCAGTCAATGATTTGTTAACTGTTTTGGATTCTGGTTTTAATCTTCCTACTAGTGTTATCTCTTCCTTTCCCACTCCTGACTATTTATAGACTAAACTAATGTTTTAGGTGATAATTAAGTTTATCAGGGATATTAAGTCATGCTTTGAAATCCAAACCCACCAGATTGAGCTCTCCTCTATGAATTCTTGGTGTACTAAAAATGGCTCAAATTATTTAGCACAGCTAATTGCCAATGGAATATCAAGCTCATTAGAGTGAATCTCTTCCTTATTTTCAGCACAGTATTGGATCAGGCCAATGAGTCCATCACTGCCTTCAGGATGCATCTCACTAACTATATTAAACATTTAGAAAGATCCCAAAAGGGGTCACAACCTAAGTGATCACAGTTTTAAAGTCCCTGAGCTAGCAAGAGTGACTGGAAACTCTTAAGTCAGTAACTTATAGACTTTTTTATGGAGATTTCTGTCTTAGTGCATTATTAGAGACCCAGCCATCACATATCTCCTGTATCACCTAAAGTCCATTATCTCCAAAAATACTAGAACCAGGGACTTAACCCTTACCCAACAAATAAACAAAACATGGTAGAATAGGTTTATAATTCAGTGCATCTTAAACCCCTGGAATAAGTTTCCTCTGCATGTTAAACAGTATGATGTAAAACACAACCTAGACAACTGGATGAGTGGTCACAAAATTATTTCAGGATTGACTGGTATGCCCCTCCTGGAGAATGGAAGTGCAGTCTGAGGGAGGGTACCAATATGACTCTGTAGCCTTAGAATATCTATGAAATAATGGAGAAGGAATGTCAGAAAGTTTTCTGTTGAAAATTAAACTATAATTACAATTCTTTTTAATGTTCGAAGTTTTAATCTTCTGGAAAGAAATTCAAGGGTAATGAATGAAGAGTGGTCAAAGATGGCCACTGTGAACAAATGGTTGGACAATTTTGATCACAGTTATGAGGAAAAATAGTTAATATATCCAGCCAAGAGTATCTTACTGTCAAACAGCAAATTAAACATTTAAATACATCAGTTTCTAAATATAAAACACTACAGATGAACAATTATTTCCTTAGGGAAAGTGTTCAGCTCCTGCATGTCCCCAGGGATTAAGATTATGGACATTGCCCCATGGTGTAGAACACACCCCATTCCACATGGAATTAATTGAATTGTTTGATAAGACAGATCTGGAATGAACATGGCTACTCATGAAAAAAAAAATGACTGGCAAATGAATGCATTAAAGCATGGCATATCATCTTTGGTTACCTCCATTACTGGTGATTATTAAAGTTATCCTGATGTTGAGAAAATACTGAGTATATTACAGAGTGAAGGCCAAAATGACTTCTGTAAAAAGTGACAAAAAGTTAAAATGGGATGATGCTGACAAAATGGGATGATAATGACTAGAGTCTCCACAGAAGGGGAATAAGGACCAGAAAATGCATCCAACAATGCCTCAGTAGCCCCTTTGGAGCAACTGATGGGGAAATGTTCCAAAAGACTGGTACACAAATATGGAGTTAGTTCTGAGGGAACCCCTTTGTACCAGCAGGGAAGAAGAGCAAGAACAGATGGTGGCACAAACAGCAGAGCGATTATCCACAGACATGGTACCAGCAGGGAAGAAGAGCAAGAACAGATGGTGGCACAAACAGCAGAGCGATTATCCACAGACATGGTACCAGCAGGGAAGAAGAGCAAGAACAGATGGTGGCACAAACAGCAGAGCGATTATCCACAGACATGGTACCAGCAGGGAAGAAAAGCAAGAACAGATTGTGGCACAGCAGAGTGATTATCCACAGACATGGTACACAGAGTTTACTGATACTAATCTTCACAACAAAGGTACTGTTTTAGTAGCTTTCTTTTCCAGTTATATTTTCAATTTTACTGATTTATCAGCATTAGTTTGTTAAAAGCTTCACCTTTATACCTATGGGTAGAGCCAATATTGCCAACACCTAAATTGACTTGAATAGGTTTGTCAGGAAACTTAATTTACAAATACTATTGGGTGGTGACAATGACAAAGGTCTTTATGATGCTATATTTAATGAAAGTGTTTTCAATCCACCCACACATCTGATATTAAATGCTTTTTAGTACATGTGTGAAAAAGAAATAAGGAAATCAGAGAAATAAAACACTTTACAATCTATAGGAAATCTACTTGAGTAACTTTGCATCCAATAAAGACATTAGATGTATGAGATCTGATAAAGGTGGAAGCATGGTTTTAATGGACATGGTTGATTATGTGGTAAGATGTTGGCTGATACGAATATGCATCAAATTGTGTCCATTAATGAAATTAAAACATCTTATAAAGTAACACATTTACATTTAGATTAACTAGTTTTGTATGAGATTATTCCCACAGAACTGGTTCAAGTTTTAAAAATAGAAAGTCCAACAATACCCAAGATTTTTAGAGTGCAAAATCTGCATTCTAATTTAAGGGATCCTCTGCTATGGCCTATTATATCTGCTGGGGGCTCAATCACAGAACTTTTAGCGAAACAGAAAACAGATTTTTCAACTTTAAGAGTCATTGTACACCAAAGGACTCATGGGACTTCAACTGACAAGTTAAGGGATATGCATATAGGTGAAGGTTGTTCATTGGTCACTTTGGACATTAAAAATTTGTTTTCTGTTATACCCCCATGAATGTGGGTTAAAATGGTTTGGTGATGTCATAACACATTAATTTAATATCATCTTCAGATAATTCACTATAATCAATGAGCTTATGGACTTAATTTTAGAAAACAATTTTTTGAAAGTGAATATTTTAAAAATATGAAAGGAGTGGTGATGAAAGCCACATGTGTCTCTGTGTTTAGCAATACTATATTGAATTGGTGGGAGAAGTGGTGTTTAAATGGATTTGTAGACAAAAAGTACTAGGTATATTTTTGTTACCTGGACATTTTTTTTTAATTTAATTTGGAAGGGTAATTCTACAAAATTCAACAAGTTTGTCAAGCAATTGGAAAACACTACTCTTAGTTTACTTTGAATATTATTTTGTTTCTTGAACATTATCTCAATGTGAAATTATTAGGGGGGACCAATATAATTTTGAAATGACTATAGATAGCAAATATTCAGTAACTCTGTTTTACATTTCACCAGTAATCATCCAATGCATCAAAAAGAGGGTGTTAATTAAAAGCCAATGCACAAGGATCACTAGATTAACATCTAGAGACGAATGATGCCTAGATGACCTCATAAAATTAAAGGTTATGTTTCTTGAGCAAGGATATCCTGGGAAACTAGTCAATGAAAATATTGTCCAAGTGATAAACAGAGAAATGAAGATATAGCCATATAATACATATGAGCCTGGACCATATGGGGAATGATCACATACAATTGTTCAGAAGCAGTGGCTGACAAGTGAAATAGATTTCAACTATATGGTTCTGCATCATTTTTAGATACAGCTGATATTAAAAAGTGTGAAGAAATTGGAATATTTTGGGCAGCATAGATGTACCCTACCAATAGGAGAAATATGAAAAATATTTTGGAAAGACCAATTCAATCCAGGAAAAATTTGGCTTATAATACTTTAAATGTGGGTGTTTTATGTAATGCTCTTTAGACAGAGGAAAGTGATAGCATTTTGGACAATCGACAAAAATGGGGGATACCAGGTAGATAAACTAAAACTGACAAGCTTGTGTATTTACCAAGATGCTATTCTTGTACCACTTTTTACATTGGGAAAATGCCCTGAACAAAAATACACCAACATAATTATAGTATAAATAGAAAAGAGTGTAGTAGCTAGGCACTAGTCAGTGTGTGACAATGGTTACATTTAAACTTTTTAATTTTGGAAAATTCCAATGTATGATTCATGGGGGAGATCTTACACAAGGAAATGATATGGCAGCCTAGAACTGACACCATTTCTATTACAAGTGAGTTAATGTTGAGCTTTCATGGTATAAAATTATAAATTATTTTTTTTTATTCTCAGAATATACATTACATTTAATATTTGTCCATTATTAATATCATGTAGGTAGTAAAACAATTTTTGTATCTGTGACTTTAAGGAGCCCAAGTTGATTAAGAAGGCATGGGTGGAATGTTATTTAAATGTTTGATTGTTTTGTAACATTCGACTCTGATGAAGTCCCAGATATAGTAGGGATGACAGCACTCAACTAATTTGAGGTTTACAAACAGGTGTTTAATAAAAATGGTGCATTTATCTTTGGAATGGTGGGTCTGTTTTATTTTGGTTTTCATGAATATATGTAACTGACTAACTAGTTATCTGTTGGACTTAAGTCTTTTATATAATGACCTACTAGCTTACTAGAGAATGCTAAAAGAGGCAAGAGTTATTACAATAACGTAATGCAGATGGTGAAGCACTTCCATTTGTATTCAGTGGAAACTATCAAAAAGGGACAATTTCAAATGTTTCAGGAATCTCTAGTGTGCTATACTTGGAATCAATAAAACAAATGCAGGAAAAGTGTTCTATAAAACAGCACATAAGGAGTCAACAGTATTGTAAATGAGCACTTCTTTGAATTTTACAGCAAGAGATTTTTCAGATCTGACTACCGAATTTCCACATTTAAAAACAGTACAAAAAAAGTACTTTGTAGTTACCACAGAAGTCGTTCATTTCAATAAAGTCCCCCCCCAAAAAAATTCTAAATTTCTTAAAGTTACTACACTATAGAGAATGTCTTGCCAGTGCAGTACCAGTGTCCCCTTTTCTAATCACTAGTTGAAGTTCATACATTCTGCATGCCAACTTCCTTATTAATTTTACCAATGTAAAAGCAGGTACATGAATCACATAAGCCTAAATAGAATATGCCTTTAGAACTGCAACTATACCTCTGGTTAGACGGAATTTCCATTTTTAAATCACTCAAAAAATGCTTGATGTTGGAAATAAAGCAACACTGCTTACAGTTGCTGCATTTAAAAGTACCAAAGGTACTGCAATTTGTTTTCTTAACACCGGTGTGTCTTTCTAGGATGAATCTAGTGCAATTAGCTTATAAGTGAACAAAGGATGATCAGCTTAATTAAATCCCCATTACCTAAAATAGTCTTCCAGTTATTCTGCAAGATATTTCTAATGGAGATATCAGTGGTAATGGGGAGTGGAAAAGCAGCCCTATAGACAATAGGCAAACTCGATTGGAAGTGTATGCATATCTTCTCTGGCCAAAAAACAAAGTCTGACCTTTATGAAGGATTGGTCTTGCCTTACCAGTATATAAACAAAGATTTCATGAATAGTTAGCCAGCCAATCATTATCATTATCATAGCCTGTAGCCATGAAAAAAAACTTTCAGTTATCTGTTTCTTTGACAAAAAATCTCTTCATGGCTTATTAATCTGCCAAGTCTTATAAACTGTCTTTTTTTTCATGTGGTGTGGATATTGACTATGCCCGTGTAAATAATTTACAAAGGTGTCTTTTCAATAAAATAAATTAAAAACAGGTGGCATTTGCCAAGGCCACTGAACAAAGCTCCATTACAAGGACAACCTTGAGTTAGAACTTCACAAATCAGAATCTAGTGATAGTTATTTTTTAAAATGCCAAATAAACCTAACAGCATGTGCCAGTGTGGGGGACACACGAGAACTTGCAAACTCCACCTATACAGCAGCTGAAGGCCAGAATCAAACAGCAGGTTATGGAGTCAAGGAGCAGTAGTATTAACCACTGTTAGTCTGTCATTCTAACAGCAAGCATGCATTCTCAGCTGAAGGACTACTGACAGGCCTTCCATTTGTGAAATGCCTTGTAACTTCAGCAGCAGAGGGATTTTTGAAGGTCTTGCTCAATTCAGAGCAAATTTTTTCAGCCAAATAAAATATTACCTAGCTAGGTAGGGGATACTGCTTTGGAGCTTGAGAACATTTCACTGCGAGAGGAATGCAAACTTGTCTGATGAAATAATGCAGACAAAAGCACAGCGACACTGGAGGACTGCTTTTTGTACCAGCCTCTTGTTACACAAGCAGTTCATTCAGTTTTTAGTCTAGAGTCTACATTTTCATAACTAAACTAACTTTAGAATTGCATTGCATATTTCTAAATGCTAGCAATATTTAAAATTGACTTCCTCTGAAAGAGGCTAGTTCATCTGTTAACAGCCTTTCTATGAAGTCTGCACCAAGTTACTCAACCCAGTTCAACACGTTTTTCTTAAAATTTTTCTCTTCAATATGCTTAGCCTGCAAGTCATTGCTGCAAGTTCTCGCCTACATGACTGTGAATTACGACCTCCCACCACCATTATTCTTAGTTAGCCACGTTGATCCCCTTTACCATTACATTCTGTGTCTTTGGCACACAGCACTGTTCATCTCCATGTTACTTCTGACTCTCCAATGAGGAATCAGATCAACTGTCTGCAATGCAGTAATTCATGTTCATGGCATGATTTCTTTATGTAATGATCTGACAAACAAGTTGGATAACTAGTTGTCACCTTTGGTCACTTTGTGCATTTCAAGCATGATTATATGCTCTCTGAAGACTATTTTATTAACAATTTAGTATTTATCATACTCCTATCTATACTGTTCAATTAACGTTATATATATTTTAATAAGCCAGCATTTACAAGCAATATTTATCCCTTTTCATGAACACATTTTCCACACTTCATCAGATTTCTATTGTTTGCAGTTTGTTGTTCTTTATTCACTAATTTAGTACTTACTGCATTGTCTCTCTATACAACACACACATTATATAATTTTATATACACACACCAGAGAGGGAGACACTGATATCTCTACCTTGATACCTCTCTCTGTTTTATTTTATGTATGTGTGTGTGTGTGTGTGTGTGTGTGTGTGTGTGTGTGTGTGTGCATGTGTGTGTGTGTATATATATATATATATATATATATATATATATATATATATATATACACACACCTCCATCTCTCTAGCTCTTTCATACATCTCAACCTCTTAGTGCAGGAAATCTGGACAAAGCTCAACAAACTTGGACAAAGGCCCATAAATAGGGACATATTTGAAATATTGCTCTTATAAACTTAGAAAGTTGGTAGAACATTTGTTTTAACATACATTTTCAGAAGGATATGAAGTCTGAAACTCAAATGTCATTTAGTGACTTTAATCCTCAGATCATCCAATTGATTTGCCAGAAAACCACAGATTTTATAGGGAACGGACCAAAAATCTGGGCATTCTGCAAAAATCTTAACAGTTGATAGGTATGACTCCTTTCTTCATAGTGTGTTCCATTCATAGGGTATTTGCAAGAGAACACAGACCCAAGGCCAAAGGAAATATAATAGTAGATTCACAGGTTTCACAATTAAGTGTGCCACAATTACTAGAAAACGTCTCTCCAAGATTGTTTAATTATTCTTTATTTTGAGCTATCATTGTGAGCAAGAACTCTTTTGGAACAAAAAAAAAAAAGTTTCCAAAGGTGGTAGAAAAAGATCATTTTAAAATAGTCTCCTTTTAATTCCCATGACATCTCCACGTGCTGCTTAACTTCCAGTAGGAACAATATGCAGCAGCAGCCAAACCCACACATGTCAATATGTCCTTCCTATAGGCAATTTTCACTAGGTCTCTGATCTACATGCTGAACATGCTAGCAAGATATGTACACACTAAACAAGCCCTTCAACTTTGTTCTGAGAGAGGCTAGCAGGTACTGCTTCAGCACCCCTTCCCCACATGGCTGTTTCCATCAATGCTGAATCATTACTTGAACCCAGGCAGGGTTTCATTTAATGTTCCATATCCCTCAGAATGGAGCCAGCTTGATTTTTTTAAACAATTCTTTATGGACAGTTTCACCCCCAAAAATGATATCCAAATATTTTCCCTATTATGTTACATGTTAATGGTCTTACTTCTTTGTTTTCTTATTTACTGTTGAAGTGGTCTGTCATGTTAATTATCTGTAATGGAGTTGATCTGTGCCTATTGTGGTCCCCGTAGAGAAGGATAATGTGTGATATCACAGGAATACACAGGAGAAGGCCAATGCAGGAACGAACAGTGCATGAATGATAAGAACCAAATCTGTCTTGAGGAAAATCCATCTTAATATTTTGTGAGCGACACTTACATCCAGTCTCCCGCACAAAGGCATAAACCTTAGTTATTATAAGTAAAAAAAAAAAAAAATCCCCGGATACTTATTCACTTGACAACTAGGGGAAAATTATTTTGTTAAAATTACACATTTAACTTTTGGTGCACTGTTCTCATTTTTCCATTCTTATTTTGATCTCATTGCAGTTTAACGTGCAGGATCTCTCAAGTTCAATGCCAGAACAATGACATAAGAATTCATGTGACGAATAACTTGCCAAACTAAACTTAAATGAGCTCCAGTTGTAAAAATGTAAGGCATTATCTGTTTAATGAAATAATCATCTTTATTAAGGGCAAGCAAAACAGTCACATTTAAAGTATAAAGTTGGACACAGTTTTATAATTTTATTTGTACATCATTAATAACTGGAGAAACTATATCATGATGGCAAACATTTTGAAACACGACATAAGTATCATGCTATGACCCAGCAGTAATGGTGCTAAACTAATGCATACAGTGTGACATTATCCTATTACTTCAGTACCAGTGCTGCTGTACTGATGTGTACAGTGTGACAGTATCCTATTACTTCAGTACCAGTGCTGCTGTACTGATGTGTACAGTGTGACAGTATCCTATTACTTCAGTACCAGTGCTGCTGTACTGATGTGTACAGTGTGACAGTATCGTATTTCTTCAGTACCAGTGCTGCTGTACTGATGTGTACAGTGTGACAGTATCCTATTACTTCAGTACCAGTACTGCTGTA
The DNA here is from genome assembly GCF_019279795.1 of Protopterus annectens. Lineage (NCBI taxonomy): Eukaryota > Metazoa > Chordata > Ceratodontiformes > Protopteridae > Protopterus > Protopterus annectens. Next base: position 1,152,036,962 of record NC_056743.1, on the reverse strand, counting down.
CTGATGTGTACAGTGTGACAGTATCCTATTACTTCAGTACCAGTGCTGCTGTACTGATGTGTACAGTGACAGTATCCTATTACTTCAGTACCAGTGCTGCTGTACTGATGTGTACAGTGTGACAGTATCCTATTACTTCAGTACCAGTGCTGCTGTACTGATGTGTACAGTGACAGTATCCTATTACTTCAGTACCAGTGCTGCTGTACTGATGTGTACAGTGTGACAGTATCCTATTACTTCAGTACCAGTGCTGCTGTACTGATGTGTACAGTGTACAGTGTGACAGTATCCTATTACTTCAGTACCAGTGCTGCTGTACTGATGTGTACAGTGTGACAGTATCCTATTACTTCAGTACCAGTGCTGCTGTACTGATGTGTACAGTGTGACAGTATCCTATTACTTCAGTACCAGTGCTGCTGTACTGATGTGTACAGTGTGACAGTATCCTATTACTTCAGTACCAGTGCTGCTGTACTGATGTGTACAGTGTGACAGTATCCTATTACTTCAGTACCAGTGCTGCTGTACTGATGTTTTTATAGCCTGACAGAGAGCCTCAGTCTCCTTTCTCTTCTATTGTTCAGAGTAATTGTCCTGAGGTCCTACTACATAATAAAATATTTCTTAAAGGAGATGTATGCTTCACACATCTCATCTGTCCAGATTTTTGCCTCATACTTTGGTCCGTTCTTCATAATTCTGGCAAATCAAGACTGAAGTCATTAAGGAGTTGAAACTCACATTAAGGAGCTGACCTTACACTTCAGAAAATGCAAAGCATAAAACATGTTATTCTAGCAACTTTCTAAGAGCAATATTTAAAAATCTTTGTTGGGCCTTTGTCTCCCCATTATTTTGGCTTTGTCCAGGTTTGCTGTACTAAGTTGTTAAAGGTATGTACCAACATAGTTAATTTCATATTCACTTCAAGTAGGGAATCAAATACCCAATCCGCTAATAAAAGAAAAAGCCCTGAGGTCCTGTTTTGATGCCATTATAGCTTAATATAAACATTAAACCAATGAGCAGCTTCTATTTTCAGTTTAATCTTTGTGATCTCATAAAATCTATCCAACATTAAATTATGAAACACTATAAAATTACCAGGAAAAAAATGCTACAGAGAATACATGCAGGATAAAGAATGAACTGTACTGTACGACATTTCCGAGTTTAATTTGAAGTACTTAATGAAACCGCATTCTGTAACCTGGAATGTATTAAATGTTGGCTCCTCTGAATATAAATGTTTTAATTGTTTAGTAGTGTATGGAGTGCACCAATTAGTATATGATATTTGGAAAAAACAAACCAGTTAAGCACCAGTGTAGTGTATGACTTGGGGAAAAAATGTTAATGTTATAGCAGGGGGTGCTTAAGGTTGGGTCCCATGCTAGGCAGTAAAATCTCCCTATACTAACTAGCAAATGATAGCAGCAGCAGAACAAAAAAATGTTTCTGCCTGCCATCCATACTGGTTAACATGTCCCTAAGTTACTCTAAAGAACTTAGAAAGTTGCTAGAACAGGATTTGTGTTTGCATGTATTCTCTGAAAACTACTGCACATGCTCTGCAAGTTGGGTGTGAGATGGATGAGAAAACAATTTTGGAGCGAGTTGGATGAAGTGGTGGAGAGTGTACCCATGGGTGAGAGAGGGGTGATTGAAGCAGATTTCAATGGGAATGTTGGTGAAGGGAACAGAGAGGATGGAGGTGATAGGTAGGTATGGTGTTAAGGAATGGAATGCAGGTCAATTGCTGGTGGATTTTGTGAAAAGTATGGGTATGGCTGTGGTGAATATGTATTTAAAGAGAGGAAGGAGCATAGGGGGATGTATAAGAGTGGAGGAAAATGCACACAGGTGGATTATATCCTATGCAGGAGGACCAGTTTGAAGGAGATTGCAGACTGAAAAGTTGCGACAGGGGAAAGCATAGTTAGGCAACATAGGATGGTGGTCTGTAAGATGACATTGGCAATCAAGAGGAGAAGAGTGAGGGCAGTGCTAAGGATCAGCTGGAATCTGAAAAAAGGATAACCAAGGTGGAGTTTAGGGAAGAGTTAAGACAGGGACTGGGTGGCAGTGAAGAGTTGCCAGATAGCTGGGTAGCCACTGCAGAGGTGGTAAGGGAGAGAGCTAGACACGTGCTTGATGTGACATCTGGACAGAGGAAGGAGGATAAGGAGACCTGGTTTTGGAATGAGGAAGTACAGGAGAGTATAGAGAGGAAGAGGTTGATGAAGAAGAAGTGGGATTGTCAGAGAGATGAAGAAAGTAGACAGGAGTACAAGGAGATGAGGTGTATGGTGAAGAGAGAGGTGGCGAAGACTAAGGATAAGGCATATGGCATGTTATATGAAAGGTTGGAGGCAAAGGAGGGAGAAAAGGACCTGCACCAATTGGCTAGACAGAGGGACTGAGCTGGGAAAGATGTGCGGCAGGTAAGGGTGATAAAGGATAATGAGGGAAATGTACTCACAAGCGAGGAGAGTGTACTGAACAGATGGACAGTATTTTGAGGGGCTGATGAATAAAAAGAATGAGAGCGAGAGAAAGGTGGATGATGTGGGGACAGTGAATCAGGAAGTGCAACAGATTACCAAGGAGGAAGTAAGGACAGCTATGAAGAGGATGAAGAATGGAAAGGCTGTTCGTCCAAATGACATGCCTGAGGAAGCATGGCAGTGTTTTGGAGAGATGGCAGTTAATTTTTAACAAGATTGTTAATGAAATCTTGGAAAGTGAGAGAATGCCTGAGGAGTGGAGAAGTGTATTGGTACTATTTTTTTAAGAATAAAAGGGTGATGTGCAGAGCTGTAGTAACTACAGAGGGATAAAACTGATCAGCCACAGCATGAAGTTATGAGAAAGAGTAATGGAATCTAGGTGATTAATGAGCAGCAGTATGGTTTCATGCCAGGAAAGAGCAGTACAGATGTGATGTTTGCTCTGAGGGTGTTGATGGAGAAGTATACAGAAGGTCAGAAGGAGTTGCACTCTGCCTTTGTGGACTTAGGAAAAGCATATGGCAGGGTGCCTAGACAGGCTTCATGGTGTTGTATGAGGAAGTCAGGAGTGACAGATGTATGCAAGAGTGGTACAAGATGTGTGAGGGCAGTGTGACAGTGATGAAGTCTGTGGTAGGAGTGACAGATGCTTTCAAGGTGGAGGTGGGATTACATCAAGGATCAGCTCTGAGCCCTTTCTTATTTGCAATGGTGATGGACAGGTTAACGGATGAGATCAGACAGGAGTCCCCATGGACCATGATGTTTCCAATGAGACCGATTTGTAGTGAGATTAGGGAACAGGTTGAGGAGACCCTGGAGAGGTGGAGATATGCTCCAGAGAAGAATGACGATCAACAAGACTAAGACAGAATATGTGTGTGTGTGAATTAGGGGGAGGACAGAGGAATGGCGAGGATCCAGGGAATAGAGTTGAAGGTGGAGGAGTTTAAATAATCGGGATCAATAGTTCAGAGTAATGGTGTGTGTGGAACAGAGGTGAAGAAGAAAGTACAGGCAGGGTGGAGAAGTGTGTCAGGAGTAATTTGTGACAGATGGGTACCAATAAGAGTGAAAGGGAAGGTCTACAAGATGGTAGTGAGACCAGCTATGATACATGGGTTGGAGACAGTGGCACAGTGGCACTGATGAAATGACAGGAGTCAGAGCTGGAGGTGGCAGAGTTAAAGATGTTAAGATTTGCATTGGGTATGATGAGGATGGACAGTATTAGAAATGAGTATTTGAGAGTCAGCTCAGATTGGATGGTTTGGAGCAAAGCCAGAGAGGTGACTTTGCATTGGTTTGGACATATGCTGAGGAGGGATGCTGGTATATTAGGAGAAGGATGCTAATGATGGAGCTGCCAGGTAAGAGGAAAGAAGGCGGCCTAAGATAAGGTTTCTGGATGTGATGATAGAGGACATGCACGTGGGTTGGTGTGACAGATCCAAGATGCAGAGGACAAGAAATGGAAACAGACCCTAATGGGAGCAGCCAAAAGATAGATACATTTTCTGAAACTCTAATGCATGTCATTTACTGACTTCAATATTCAGTGGTTTGTCTGAAAAAAACATTTTATAAGGAACAAACCAAAAATAAGAAGCAGTAATCTGGATTTTGTGAAAATATGGTCAGTTAAGAGACATGAAAGGTGTAAATGTGACATACAACATTACACTACCAAACAGAGTCCATTAAGTGTTTTATGGCTTTGAAAGCTGACAAAACACTTAAGAGTTTTTCCCCCATGACTAGTTATCTATGGAGCAGATAAAGCTACATGCACTACAAAGAATTATGATTGCCTCACCGATCATAACACCATATTATATGTGTTTTCAACATGGATGCCAAGACTCACTTCTTGAGCTTCACTATGTGAATTTCTAGGCATCAATGTCGCAAACACCTAAGTGAGTTATGATCAACAACCTAACCGCAATCTTCTACATCCCAAGACATAACACATTTTGTTAGCGTAATAGTAGAGACATCACTCCCCATCAAAATCACATTATATTCAATTATGCTATTATTGACTTGTGACTACTTGACAATAGGACTGTTCTAGGTATTTACTTTTGGCTGTGGGTGTGTAACTGTGGAGTTGGTATATATAAGTAAGGGATGTAGAAGCCAAAGCCCCCAACATTGGGGATGCATTTTCTTTGGCTGCGTGCATGATTATGTACAAAAGCAGTTTTGGTTTGTTTGTAGTGATAGGTGTGTTGCTGTGCGTTGTGTTTGTGTGGACGGCTGTGGTATGTTAGATGTTAGTTTTAATTTAGTGATCACAAATAAGCGGTTTTGTGAGGAATTATCAAGGTTGGGCTTGAATGTATCCATTAACTGGTTATGACCCATGATCTAGTTGTAATCTTTCATGGTATTGGGACATTTATATACAATAACCCTTTAATAGCTAGGCCCACAGTGCTACATATATAGCTGCCAGACACAGAACTGCACTGAAAATCTACAAATAGCTTGGAAAGTTGCAACAACTTCTGTTACACAGAAACAAAATTGTTGCTGATCAAAATGTACAACAGCTTTTCAAGCTGCGAATTCTACTCTTTGCCACAGCCAAAGTGTTAAACAGCTATGCACAGCCACCCAAACAGCAGACAAAGGGTAAAACTTCCAATGTGTGACAAAAAAATTAAGACTGATCTGATCCTATCAATTAAAGTTAATTTAGCATATCTGGCTTCCACTCATCTCCTTTTGTCTCCTTACTCATACCTATCTCCCAGTATCCCCACTCAAACAGGACACTCTGATCCCTTGCCTTGCCTTGACCACCATATCTTATATTCTTTCACTATTATTGTAAATCTTGTTAGTAATTATTTTTCAGTCTTTAAATCAATATATTGAATCATGTGTTCCAAATGCTCTCATTTCCCTCTTAATACCACAGACTTCACTTATTCATTTCCATGCCAGATTATTTGAATGGGCAATATTGATAACTGTACATTCCAGACGTGTTCATTTTCAGTTTATACACCATTAGGCTGGACATGTGGCCCCAAATTTAAACAGATATTTTAGCCCACTGAACCAACAAAAACATTCCAAAATGCAAACAACTAAAGCCCACAATTGATTAGTAGTTTTGTTCTCTTTAATAACGGAACTTCATCAGAAATACCCCTCCATTACCACCTAACTAAAAAAAAAACAAAAAAACAAACTAAATCACGCAATACTAAAAAACCCAAATTCATTCCTTTGTAAATAATACTATATAATGAATTTAGCTGTTTTTCGGATGAAGTTCTATTAGAGATCAAAAGCGCTAATCATTTCTGGCCTTGAGTGGTTTCCATTTTAGAATGATGGGATAAAATAGCCAACAAAAAACAATTAACATTTGAATAAAAGTCCATTTTTTATAATAACATTACCAAATATTCACTCATAAAACAGTGAAAAAACACATCAGGTAGTTTACTATTAGAAGTTAAAGGTTCCAAAATTTAAATACTATCTTTAAATATCCAGTCATACTAGAATAGCAAAACAGGTGAATCTTGTGGCACAATAAATCCTATTAGTGCTAGCTTCAGGTTCTCTTCATTTACTGTCACCCAATTTGAGCACCAATGTAGTGTGCATCATGTATCACAGTCTATACTCATGGCCGGTGTTAGCATTTTGGTGGCCCCCAGCAGATGTCAAGATGGGGGCCCCTAGGCACTTCCAGTCTATATATCACCCTGTCACTGCCACCCTTCCTAAGCAACTTTTAGTTCATGCTGCAAACTTTAGGAGTCGTATGCACAGACTGACCCTTTGCTACACTATTCTTACATTACAAGTCTTGTGTACTACATTGTGTTGGCCCATCTCATAAAGGGACATTTACAGTTAGTGGCATTTAGTTGCAGCAATGATATACTGCAGCAACTCTAAGTACAGGTCTGGTCTTGGGTGAAATAGTGCCCTAGTCCTACTGTTTTAGACCCCACCCCCATACACACAATAGCCTTCAATCTCCCCTATAGCCTTGCTCCATCTTGGGCTCCCCATACCGTGCACATTACTCTTCTTCCTTTTCTCAAATGTTCTGACTGTTCAGCTTTTTCAAGAAGCTAGAACTTTCTACATTCTCTGAAGTGAATTTTAAAGTTTTTCTTTTCACACACCTTTTCATCCAGTAATGGCTTGAACAGAAATTATGATTAAGTAAAGAAACTGTGTTGCTGTTCATCTTTAGTTTTCATTGCATCTTTTCAACACACATTTCATGACCAAGTACAGTAATAGCCATTTGGGAAATAGAATTTCAGTTTTATTTGTTTTTTTTTTCTTTCAAGGAAGACACAAGTTGTACCCAAAACTTAATGTTCAAATATGATAAAACAGTAGCTCACAATAAACTAACAACCCTTTGTTGTCTGGATACAGAGGTCCTATCTGGGAATTGCCTGCCTCCCAACCCCCCCCCAAAAGACTGCTTATGCATCCCTCTGGTGTTAGACTGGGATGAAGGCAGAGGTTCAAATTACCAGTCATATATTTCAAGGGACCGCTGACATACATGGTATGCCTACTCACTCCTCAACCCAAACTGTCAAAGGCAGCTACCTGTATATGTGTCCCAAGTGTGATTGCGAGGGAAGTGAAAAATGATTGCAGTAACAAATTCTACTTTGTTACTCCTATACAAGTTGCAGTAACCTTCTTTCTACATCTCTGAGGTATGTAAGCAAAGTAAAAAAGAAACAATGACTACGCTGTCCTCAGCCCAAACACAAGCTTTAATGACCTCTTGTGCACACCTCTAATTTGACTGAGGATTAACACCACAGTCCCTGCCCCTCCCAATATAACCCACAGCAGCTTTCTGTACACACATCCAAGCAGGACTGATTTTAGAATGGGTGCAGCTGAGAGCAGAAGCCATTATCAACTTAATCCCAACAGGGTCATATCACACCCCTGTTCAGGTTAGAGCATAATCAGAAAATTAATATATATTTTTTCTCCTCATTTTTCCTCAAACAGCATTTGTGGACCCCCACATATTCATGGATGATGAAAGGAACCCTCTGTATCCATTTATACATTCTGGGGAGTAGGGGTCCCCCAGAGTCTTAGAAGAAAGTGTCTGAATGTTCTGGGATATATTTTATGCTTTACTTTTAAAATATAATTTCTTGTCAGCTACAGTTTTTACTGACATTCAGAAGAATAATGTACGTGTCCTGGCATTAGAGTGTGTGAGTGTGTGAGTAGGAAAAAACTCACTGACCACACACACACACACACACACACACACACACACACACACACACACACACACACACACACACACACAGTGTGTGTGTGTGAGTGTGTGAGTGTGAGAGTAGGAAAAAACTCACTGACCACACACACACACACACACACACACACACACACACACTCTCTCAAGCATAAGCCATAGCATTACTAGTTTTGCACTTGTTTCAGCAATACATTGCACAACACTGGTGCCAAAACACCAGCTCAGTAACTGCTGTTAAGCAGTGGTCAAACAGGGATGGGTCATTTTTATTTATTCCAGTGAGGAGTAATGCAAATTTGTCATGTTCCCTGATTTTGCACATAATTTTGTAAGCACATTGATACAAAAGGTGTGTTAGTGATTTTGAGCCTTTATTCAGCTATTGTTGGTGTTGTGCTGAATTCTTCAGTGAAGAAGTTGAGAGTTACAGTATCTGGTATTCTGCAAGTATTTATAAAACTCCCTGAAAGAGAAAACCATCCCTGAAGATGAGAAGTATTAGCTCTTCTTAAAATTCACGGTATGTATGGACATTGGTCACACTGGGCTGCTGATCTCTCTAGTGCTTACCTTGCTTATGTTCATGATCAGCTTTATCCTAACAGGGTCATATCACAGCAATGTTCAGGTTAGAGATAGAATAAATCAGCAAATTAATAAATTTTTTCTCCACATTTTTCCCAACCAGCAGCAGCTTTTATGGGGCCCCCACACAGTGAAAGATGATTAAAGGGGTCCCCCTTACAGCCCCAAGTACTGCAGGTACCCAAAGCTGGCTGTATTGTTAGTGTAGAGAGTGTCCACCAGTAGGGTTTAACTAAGCCAGGGGCACTAAGTTAGTGGTAAAAATTTTAATAGAATTGTGAAACCTGTTAGTTGACAAAATACTCTTACTAGAAATAAGAATTACCCACCTGCTTTATTAAGTATACAAGATTGATGTACTAGCTTTTCTTAGTCTGACAGACATGTTACAAAATATTAAGGTAAGATAACTTGCTGTGGTTGGGAGCCCCCAGAAAATGACTACAGAGTACACTGGTGCCTAAAGCCAGCTAATATACTTCATTACCCTTGCAGTGCATATGCAACAATTACAGTAGTAACTTCTCAATCTTTAACATTAAGTTATAGAATACTAAATTATGAAGAGTCCTGTGAAATAGGTTTAGGCAACTGTTTCCAATATCAAAATCTGGTGCCTAAAGCCAGCTAATATACTTCATTACCCTTGCAGTGCATATGCAACAATTACAGTAGTAACTTCTCAATCTTTAACATTGAGTTATAGAATACTAAATTATGAAGAGTCCTGTGAAATAGGTTTAGGCAACTGTTTCCAATATCAAAATCTGGTGCCTAAAGCCAGCTAATATACTTCATTACCCTTGCAGTGCATATGCAACAATTACAGTAGTAACTTCTCAATCTTTAACATTGAGTTAGAATACTAAATTATGAAGAGTCCTGTGAAATAGGTTTAGGCAACTGTTTCCAATATCAAAATCTACTTCTAAATTACAATAACAGTCCCAACTTTCACAACTTAGGGATGTAATGCAAACAAGAAAATAAGCAGGAAACAGATGGCCATAATCTGCCCAGTTAGTCTTAATTATGTTTATAATACAAACTTTAAATAAAATGGCAACATCCTTTTTGAGTTGCATGAAATAGATGCTCCTCTATACAAAGGATATTTAGCAGATCCATTACAGTATACAGGCTGTAAATTTCCAGGAGTGCTACAATACTCGGCTTTCTTAAAGAGTTAGAGACTATGAATATACGAGGTAAGGAGCTCAGTCAGGCTTCGGCTTTCTTACAGAGTTAGAGACTATGAATATAAGAGGTAAGGAGCTCAGTCAGGCTTCGGCTTTCTTACAGAGTTAGCGACTATGAATATAAGAGGTAAGGAGCTCAGTCAGGTTTCGGCTTTCTTACAGAGTTAGAGACTATGAATATAAGAGGTAAGGAGCTCAGTCAGGCTTCGGCTTTCTTACAGAGTTAGAGACTATGAATATAAGAGGTAAGGAGCTCAGTCAGGCTTCGGCTTTCTTACAGAGTTAGAGACTATGAATATAAGAGGTAAGGAGCTCAGTCAGGCTTTCACAAGAGTTGCACATGGAACTGAGCAGCTGGAAAATGCATTCTATCAATACATTTATCTGCTGGTATGTCTCAGGTATCTTCATAAGTCCACAAGAACAAATGCTTCCTCTCAGAATTCAATTTAAAGGTGATGAAAAGGAAAAATGCATATAGAACTGTAATAACATTTAGATACAGTTTTAATAATAGTCACATCTGACGTAATGGTGTAGCTGTATAAATGTTACTGAGCTGTAAATTTGGTTTCCTAATGATAATGCAGGATGCAAAATTTTTCCTACTCTGGTAATAAATTTCCTTCCTGCAGACCTAAGAACAGTATTTGCTGCAATTTTGTTAAACAAATTAGGTCAGGGCCACTGAAAAGCTCATTTTATTTTTATTTTTTTTTTGGAAATATATTATCTATCCACTGATTTTCCATACAACTTAGAATTTGACTCAGTGTTGAGTGAAGTATATTCATACAGTAAATGGCTTCATGAGTCTTTATACGGATATAAATTTACATTTAGCTATTCATATTTAGAAAGAGTGTGTGAAAAAAAATTACGCACAAACACATACATACTCAAAACATGATACTGCTCACCCTGCAGACATTGATAATGGGTATAAAGGCTCTTGATTACTATATACAACCAGTTAAAAAATATATGGACACTTTAATCAGCATAAAATTTCAATACTGAGCAGCACCTAACTCTTCCTAGATCAAGCAGGATTGCAGGATACTATTCAGAAACAGCTTTACAAATCTTTTATTCAGGCCCTTTCTTTATAACAAATGGCTTCATAATGTGCTTGGGGTATTCAAAAGTTGCATGAAGGGTTAAATCAACCCTGAAAATAGAAATGTACCTCCAAAAATAGGTCACATGAAGGTTTAAGTCCTGTCTAAAAACAGCTACACCTCCAAAACTGGTGCAATTCAGAGTTTTTTTTCTCACAGACGCACACAGAATAAGTAATGAACCCAATGGAGAAAAAACTATGTCTAGCAAGCCCACTACTGCTTTTTAGTTTCCTCTGACATGAGAGCTTACCACCTTCACATGTTTACACCCTATCCCTATAACATTTGTTTTACCAGCTTTCCATGAGCAGTGTTACGTCTTGCAAGAGTCCATAACATCCAGTCTCCTTGACAACCTTGTGGTGACCTAATCGTAGAATTAAGCTTGCCCAGCAAATGTAGTGCAAAGGCTTGCTGCCCACTACTGGTAATGTAATTAGTATTCAGTGACTCTGCTAGTATGCACCTCAGTACCTTTTCCATATGCTTTCCTGAAATGAAAACAGGGAGAACAGCCCTAAATGGTTCCAACAAGGTATATACCCGGTAAGGCTTGGTGTACAACAAGGTATATACCCGGTAAGGTTTGGTGTAAAACAAGGTATATACCCGGTAAGGCTTGGTGTACAACAAGGTATATACCTTGTATGGGTTGGTATACAAATTTAAGATGGAAACATGGGTAGATCTTCTAATTTAAAATTGAAATTAAAAAGGTAAAAATTATCCAAAGAACAAAACTGTTTCTAAACTGATGCATGCTTGTTGTATTCCATATGTCTTATATCTAGGCAATGTACAATAAGAAAAAAAAAAAAAGGAAGCCGTGTTGGAAGGCTATAATGGCAAAGAAGTCTGGTGTACAGATCAGAAACTACTGTGCAATACCTACAGTCCTGTTTTTTCTTCTTACAGCCATTTTTGAAATATTTCATAAAGAGGAAAACCACATCAGAGATGTGGAATCATGGTTCGTTGAACGAGAGGTCAGCCCAGTAATAGAGCAATAGTCAGTTTACTGGAACAACAGATAAATTAGATGGACACAGATGCAATGTTCCAGATAACTTCCCCCACTTTGCATTGATGGAAACAAAAAGCATTAAGATCCCAAAGTACTGATCACCACCTTACAATGGAATCCAAAATGTTTTTGGTCCCAACACTACTCAAGTCTAATGTATCACACTCTTAGATTAATCATTCAGATTTTGTTTAAGGCGTACAACTTTGTTACTTAAAGCATTTTTGAAGTTGAGAGAGTTTTACTGAAAGAGAATGCGTTTCATTTACTACTTTGAGGTGGTATCCCTTTCAGCTGTCTCAGTATATGCCACTTTGTATCTAGTACAAAACATGTTATACAGCCACCACTAAAGAGTAACATGCAAGATCAATTATGAAGGCTACACTGCAAATAATTGCTGATAAACATGCAGGCATCGATTCCCAATGAGACACTGCAACATATCCAACATAGAAGTATCACCACATTCCCAGCAAATACTTAGAACTGCATTAGAGGCATTTTCTTTTTAAATCACTAATTTGAAGTGCATGCTAGACCCTTGTTCTAGTTTCCAATAATTCCTGAAAACATGTTAGAATCAATCTCTTTCTGAGGCTTAGTGTTGTCTTATTTTCCACCCATGCTACAAAGACATGCTGACTAATTTTAATTGGTGCCACTATATTGTCCTAAAAGGCCAGGTGCGTGTATATACACACAGACACACAAATATGTGTAATTATATTGCCCGGCGATGGACAGTGCCCCAGCTGACCTTCCTTGCACCTGCTGCTTGAGAGGATAGGATATTGATACCTTGGCCTTGAAATGGTCTACATGGGTATAGGTTATGGGTAGAGGAGACAAAAGTGAACTTTAATATGTCCTTAAATATCTTAATTTTTGTACACTGTAGACAAAATTTGCTTGTCCCTGTGCTATATGGGTGGGGAGAACGTTACAATTGCCATAGGTTCATCTGGAATGATTCTTGATGACAGGCTGACTTTTAAAGACTAAGAATAAGCTGTAATCAAATAATTAGATGTCCATTCAAAGAATATTGACCAGATCAATCTGTTGATTCAGTCTCTAAACTTGGCAATACACTAGGAAAAACATTGTCTTAGTCCTTGGACCATTGTAATTCCCTCAACCAAATGCGTAGGATAGGAGCCTTGCAAAACTACAGTGGGCACAAAACAGCATCACCGATTTTGAGTAAACTATCATACAAATGCCATATAACATTTGTCATGCAGAGTTTGTAATGCCTGCTGCTTGCGAGGAGTTTCATCTTTAAAATTCTGACATTTATATTCTGAACTCTACAAAGCCTGGGTTCCTGCTTATTTAAATAGTCTGCTGGTGCCTTATTCTTTACGGCTCTTCCGATCATGGTGTGTGGTGCTGTACATTGTTCCAAGAGTCTGCCTCAAATCATTTCTCAGGCTCCTTTTTGCCTGCCTTATATTACTGCTTTGAAATCTGCTACCTTCCCTGATTCAGGTATATAAATTTGGGATTATGTACTATCCATTTGGGGACATCTATTTAGAGTTTTCAAACAAAGTCACATATATTTTTCATACAATGTCTGAGCTGGTTTAATTCCATTTTTTCTCATTTTCACTATTAGGAATAAGCTTTTGTCAGGTAGCCTACAAAACTTGACAGTAAAAAGGTGCAAACATCGATGTGCAACTTACAGGGAAAGGAGGAAAACAAACTATCTGCTACAGATACTTTTATTTGAGGGATGGGTTGCCTCCTGTCCCCCCCGATATGTTGGGCTGTCCTTCATATCTCCTGTGACTTTTATATACTAAATAGGATATCACTGCATTCTGGACAAAGGTGAATTCTTTGAGATTTTCAACCTCATAATTATAAAGTGAATAAGCTTCCACATTAATGTATGTACTTTTGAGTGCAGAACACACAAGAGTTAATCAATCTTGCTCCCCTGTTATGTTCTTATCACAAAATGTCTAGGAATAAAGCTCTAAAATACTTTTGCGCTTCATATTTACCCATGGAGTACATTTGCAATACGGGTAAGATGCATCTTTTGCACCTGAATGCATATTGGTTTTCAGTGGCCCTACAAACCCAATGTTAGGAAAGGCTCAGAAAGTGAGCCATCTCATGTTCTGATTTTATAAATGGTGCAGATCACCCACATTCATCAAGTTCCCTAGATGCTGAATAGCTCAGGAGAGTAGCGAGGCTGGCTTGCCTTTTCCAGTAGGACAGTTAAGGGCACACTGATCCTAAAGTGGCATCTAGCATAAGACACTGCAGCCAAGTAACTCCATGAAATCCCAGATTCATCCCTCCAAGTTGTAAGCAAAGAGAACTACAAGCCTTGAAACTGAGAAAGTCCAACGTGTAGCTGGGGGAATGCAAGAAAAATGCAACCCCCCCCCCCCCTCCATGCCAGCAATATGATTATGTTGATTTCTCACCACCCTTTAGGGCAATAAGCAATGAGCTACCTCATAAGCAAGGGGGTGGGGGGGATCAATTAAAGAAGCAAAAAGAACTTTATGTTCTACATGTCAAAAAGGAAGACTAACATGAGTGGGAGCAGTTAGGCTCTCTATTGTAAGTTATCAGTAGTTAATGAAGTGATTATTACTTTCCAGAAAACAGCTTGTTTCAGTTATGACAGCAGCACAGCATCTGCTACTGGTGGCTGTTAGATCGTGAAGCAATTCTCCTCTCAACTAGAATCAGTCTGTGTTTGGGGGGGGGGGCAAATTCAGCCATCAGAGCTATTTTTTCACAAATGGAGAGAGAGGGTTGTGTGTGGGTGTGTGCCAGAACCAGCAACTACTGGATTCTGATACAAACAGTATGTTGGTGAAGGCATTGAACATAAAGCATTCCACACATGCTTTTTCATAAGAATCTAGAATTATCGTGGCTTACACTACACGTGATAAAACGGTTCCCATTCAGAAGCCTGAAACATCATAAGCCTGAAAATCAAAATCCTGAAACCAAAAGCCTGAAAATTCAGAATCCTGAAAACTCAAAATCCTGAAAGACCAAAATCCTGAAACTCAAAATCCTGAAAACACAAATAATGCTAATATGTCACTATAAAGACACTAATATCTACCAACTGACCCTGACCCTAACCCTAACCCTAAGGTCCGTCACACTCACCTGACCCGCACCCTAACCCTAACTCACTTAAACTGCCCCTAACCCCAATATTTGTCACTATTGCATACATGCCTAACCTGCACCCTAACCCTAACTCACTTCTAACCCTAAAATAAAACCAACCGCACACTTACCTGACCCCAACGCATGACCTAACACCACAGGGCTAACAATAGCAAAGCCACAATGACATCAGTATGTCTATTTTGTGTTTTCAGGATTTTGAGTTTCAGGATTTTGGTCTTTCAGGATTTTGGGCTTTCAGGATTTTGAGTTTTCAGGATTCTGAATTTTCAGGCTTTTGGTTTCAGGATTTTGATTTTCAGGCTTATGATGTTTCAGGCTTCTGAATGGGAACCGATAAAACAGAACAAAATACAGATCATCTTTATATGCAGACCCTTTGCATCATTTTCCATTTCACTACTTGCTAATGTCATGCAAGCCCTGTGGGAGGGTTTGTGCCAGTCTAACATATTAGCCAGTCACTGAAGCAAGATCTAGAATTTTTTTACTTGCCATGGTTTGATGCAAAATTAATGGAAACACACTCCTGCCAGCAACATTACTTTGTTTCTACAATAGCAAAATAGCTATATCTCAGATAAAACTTAGCTGCTCCATTTTCAGAGGAAAAAAAGTAATAGTTCTAATGATACCCAGATTCATATCTGCCACCCAAGCCAACAGTATTGCCATGTTTCAAATGTGTTGCTTATTCCTACACTGCAGTCGTAATACATCTAAACATCACTTGAAAAGCAATTACAAACTAAAACTGCAACTAGAACTCTGAATGCAAGTCCACAACAAGTAGTGCTTAAAAACACAAGGGAAGACATCTAACTCCATGTGGGATCAAACTTAGCTTCAGGAGCGCAAGGCAGGTTAACTCACCATTTAGTCACTCCATATAATTTGTGACATTTATAGAAAACTGACAAGTGACAGACTGATACAATGTCATGTGACTAGTTGCAGAATCCTTATCTCAAGCACTACGGTCTGAAGTTGGAATATCAGTGTTAGAAAAACTTTTGTGAGTTAAACATATTTTATTACTGGTACACAAGGCACCATCCCCTAGACCCCAGGACATTATATTATTTAGTACCAGACTGATACAGGGCTCATTAAATGGAGCAGTTGGAGCAGTAAACTACTAATGCAGTTTGTAGTGGTACATCAGTGTCTTTCCTTTTCAAGATGTGTGTTTTTTGAACCAGTGACATACCTTTACATAATTTACCTGGTCACCGAGTTTTATGCAGATGTATGGAGGTACAAAGGCAAACAGAGGAATATATCTTTCTCTTTTAAATCCAGTCTTCATTAGGCAGATTGCAGTTGCTATTAATATGGTGATTATACCATATGACAACAAAGATTGCTTACTGGCACAAGTGAACATCCTCATTTCATTGTTCTGAAATGTTCTCACACTGTTATAAAACGGACAATGCTGTGATAATGTGCACAAGAAAAAATGCTTACTTACCTTTCTTATGCTTGTTCGCTTGTCATTTGATACAGTCAGGGACCCAGAAACTATGTACTGTCAATAAAAAATAGATACCATGAGAAAAAAAAAAACTCTCATACTGTCATTTTATAATCTCACGTTTGTAGCTAATTCTGTTTAAGTAGTTCATGTATAGTCTCTGCACCTACTGCAATGCTTAATAATGCACTGCACAGTGTCTTAAAAAATGTTTTGTGTACTGCAAAATGAACCATTCAGCACCGAGAATAATAATCCATTAGCATACACTGACTGTTTTTGGAGTACCTTGTTTCCATACAGTTGCCCATCTGTAGACCCCATCATCCTTCCCATATGCCAATTATGTTCTTAGAGCCAGTCCTGCTATTCATTGTCCTTACTCAGGAAAGCGTTGTTTGGTCAGACCAACCTCAGACTGAACCACTGCCAGCAAGAGTGACTTACTTAAACAGACAAACCTTTAAATGGGATATTTAATCACCAGTATCAGAGAACTGTTTGGAGTGGTATATATCGTGTGGTGCATACATCCCTCCTTATCTCATTCATCAGGGGTGTGTCCAGACAGATACTCAAAGATTCCGCTGACCACTGCCCCAATGCTTTGCTTGTCTTTTGCAATCTGGCTTAAAGCCCATTTCACTTGTGCTGAATGGTTACTTCACAAAAGATGAATCATACAATTTTACTTGTATTGGTATCAAATAAAAATCTAAATAGTCTATTATATGAATATTTTTGAAAACAATATTATACGAGTAGCTTCTCAAAACTACTATATCAATATCTATGATTATTAAATAATTGGTATGGACTAGAACACCTATTCATGTACCAGTTAAATAACTTTTTTTTATTAAGCATTTTGAAATTATCATGGCTTTTTACTGTAGAGACTTTGACCAATTTTGCTAGAATTTAGTTCCTGTCATTTTTATAACTTACTTTGGTCTTTTCCTTTACAGGATAAATGTCTAATGTTCATGAGCAAATATAGATTTTGGTCTGTCTCTTATTCAGAGTAATAATAAACTAGAGTAATCCAGCCAGCACTGTTGTATAGTGGGATAAAACCCTAACTATGGCCTTGGTGACCTGGGTTAAATTAAAGTCTCGGGTGTCTGAGGCATTGATATGGAGGAATGGGTTCACCACAGACACTCTCAAAGGGAAGGTGTGTTCCAGTGAGGGGAGTAGCCCTTGTACAAGGTCAAATATACAAGAGGGAGTGGACTCTTGGGTAGGTCCCACACAGAATAAAACAAACTGAAGTTAAACAGCACTGCCACCCTAGAATGTGCTTAAACTCCTTGCTGGCCCCAGTTTTGAATTCAGTATTCCTGGAGTCTAGAGTGCTGGCAGACCCACTGAAGGACAAAGACAGCTGCCAGTATGAGAGAAAGGGGACAAGACAATTACAACAATCTAAACTTGCATTTCCTTAACAGTTCACACAAACTTATGTTTACTGGTTATTATGAGATTATATATTTGTTTTGTTTAACAAATAGATTTTGAAACTATTGTAGTTTATGCCAGGAGAGAGAGACAGAGAGACAGAGAGACATCAAAAAGGCTTAACTACATAGTTGGACAGTTGGCTTCATAGCCTATACATAGAACAGCTCACAACATAATTAGTGAGACTTGTGTAAGGAACAATGTTTACTCTTCAACAGACTCAAGCTCATTGACAATGTTAGAATGATAAAAGTAGAATAATAGAAATTACCAGTAGTCCACCCCAAGAAACCACTCCTGATATGGGTGCAATTGAAAAGGAGGTAAACGCGAGAGGAATCCCAATGTTGATTAATCCTATTATTATTTGGATGGCCTGTCAAACAAAAAAAACAAAATTATATCATTTTGATTAGCAACTCCAAAACCCCCTAAAAATGCATAAATGTAACTGAAATATGTAATACTGTATTTAATACGATTAATAAATTACAGTAAGTAATACTAGCGGAATTCTCACGATTACTATAACTGCTTAGAAACATAATCAGGTGCAAAAAAAACATGGATTCTTTTACAATACAGCATTTCTCTATGGGATAGTCTCATTACATTGTCAGACATTGGAAAACTATAGTTATCATAAACTAGGCATCTGTGTTATCCATTTCATTCCTCACTAATTGGTTCTGATCCAATCCTCGATCTAACTCTGACACATTTACCAGACTTTGGATTTAACTCCCAAGCTCCTCCCTTTACCCCATAATGCCCCACTTCATCCCTATTGCCTCAGATTTGGTTTGCTGCTCTATTTCCCAATAGCTGAAGACAAACATACATAGCCAGAGTCTAAGAACAGGGCTCAAACCTGAAACTGTAGGCTCCAAACACCGTCCAATAGGTCCTTCCAGAAGAAAAATGGATGGGGGAAATGGATGGTGGGGAGTTGAAAGAATGAAAGTGGACAACATGGATGCCTAGTTATGGCAAGTTTATGACTTATAAATCTGTTGTTGTCCTTTAGCCTCACTAATGGGACAATGTTGCCAGCTACATTGGAATATCCTTCCATGAGGGCAACCCATGGTCAGAGTACTACTGAACCAAGAGCGGCTGTATTTCTAAATATGATGTGCAATTTGTAATGTGACACAAAGGCATGAGACCTGTACCATGTAGCTACTGTGCAAATGTCATCTAGATGTCCTTGACCCAAGTCGATGAAGTAGCCATGGATTTGGTTGAATGAGCTCGGGGAGATTTTGGTAATATCATACCTTGTTGAGAGTAAATCCAAGTGATACAGTCTACAATACATTTAGCTAGGTAACTTTAGAAATTGGTTAGCCTAGGTGATTTAGAATGCAACATAAAAAAGCTGGTCTGACTTTCTAAACTGTTTTGTCCTGTGAAGGTAAAAACGTAGTCTGTACAGGAGTTGTAGCATTTACTCTCCTACTGGGAAAATTTGGAAAAAAATCTGGCAAGTGAATGGATTGGTTTATATTATTTTCAGAAACCACTCTAGGTAAAAAAGATATATCAGTCCACAGGGAAACCCTATCTTTATGAAATACATGTCTGGAGTTTAGATAGTATCTATAAACTTCAGCAAAAAGACTTAGAAAACTATCTTCCATGACAGAAATTTTAGGTCAGATTCATCTAGCAGTTCAAAGGGTCTTTGTGTTAAACTTTCAAGTACTGCAGTAAGATCTCAAGGTGGTGACAGAACTTTGAGGTCTCTGAAGAAAAAGGTCTTTCATAAAAGCTTTACACAATCTAGATGAAGCCTAGGAAATGGGTTTAGTCCCTGTGTGGGAATTCAAAATAAGATGCCAACTGAAGTTTAATTGTAGAAAAGCTAGCTCCTTCTTTGAAAAGAGTTGGCAGAGTTGGCTTTTTTTTTTCCTTTTTTTTTTGGACATCAAAAACTGGTGCATCAGAAAGATCAGCATCTTTATCTGATGCCCAAATAGAGAAACTTTTCCATTTACTTTTACAAACTGTTTTGGTAGAATATTTTTGAGAAGCCAAAATAATGTCATGAACTGGGGGAAGAGAGCCTGGACTGTAACTACTACTGGAAGTGGAGAAACTATGCACCAGCTTGAGGGCCTGAATGTACAGGAATTTAATCCCTGACAGGTGAGAGGAGAAGTAGGCTCCAGTATCCATGAAGGATAAAGATGAGACTGTAGAAAGGGGAACTATACTTGCTGAGGCCAGAAGGGGACAATAAAGGTTTGCTGAGCTCTTCAGCCTGCTTGCATTCTGCAAAAAGTCATGGAATCAGGGGGAAGGGAAGTATAAGCATAAAGGAGACTGGAGAACCAAGCATGAAAAAGAGCATTTCTCGGTGACCCCCCCCCCCCCAGAGGGGTTACAAGAGTGAAGTACTTGCTGCATTTGTTGTTGAGGGGGGTGGCAAAAAGGTCTCAGCAAGGTTGGCCCCCAAAGCTTGAAGATCATGTTCGCTACCGACTGATTGAGTTGGTGTGCATCCCAACTAGAAAAGTGGTCTGATGAGATCCCCCATTCCCTAACCATCAAGGCTTCGCTGCAAAGAGGGTAAGATAGAGTTTCTCCTTGCTTTTTGAAGTACCAGACCACAGGCATGTCAGTCTGAACTGCAACAAGCCCCAGTAGAAGAACATTTTGAAAAGTTTGCAAAGCTATAAGGACTGCTGTCATCTCTAGGACATTGATATGCAACTTGGTCTCTTGGGGGGACACATGCCTTGGACAGTTCTTCCCAAGAAATGCCCCACCACTTCAGTTGAGAAGACTCTGTGGTCACTATGGCTACTGGGTTCAGTTGGACAAGTGGCCTGTCCAGAAAAAAGATAGTCTAATTATATCCACCAGCAAATGTTGTGTCACTTGCAAACAGGTGTGAGTTTGACTTGAAAAAGACAGGGGTTAAGAATGGACAATTGTAGAGCTAGGCTCCACCGGAGAACCTACATAAAGAAGCATGCCAGAGGGAGTAATATTATGGCAGGTGACATTGACCCTAGTGCTTGAAGCACTAATCTTGCTGGCGGCGATGAATGAAAAAGGATAGCCTGAACTTGATTTCTGAGCAAAGTAATTCAGTGTAGAGGTAAAGATGTTATCTGTGTAGTGTTCAAAACTGTCCCAAAGAATTTCAGCCTCTGAACTAGTGCAAGTTTTGATTTGGTCAGATTTATTGTAATGCCCCAAAATTAGCAAATCTGGAGTAAATTGTCCCTGGCATGAAACAGTTGATGCCTGGAGGGAGAGGTAAGGAGACAATCACGATATGGAGAAATCTGGAATCCCTTCAGTCTCAAGTGAGCTGGCACTACTGCCATGCATTTAGTAAACACTGGGGGCTGTGATGAGTCCAAAGGGCAAAGCTCTTAACTGCTAATTATTTGCTCCCAGCTTAAGTGTAGATGTCTTCTGGATCATCTGTCTATTTTGAAGTGATAGTACATGTCCTGAAGATCTAGAGAGCACATCCAATCGTCCACCTTCTTTACATACTAGTTTAATTTGCCGAGATCCAAAATGGGTCTGAGATCCCTGGCTTCTTTGGCACTAAAAAGCATGAATATGTCTGATGAGGATTTCAAATGGACATCCTCTCAACTGGCCACTATTTTTATCAATATCTAACACTTCAGTGTGGTTCAGGCATTGCCATTAGCAGACATGCCTGGATGTTGCTATGACTTTGTGGAGCCTTTTAAGATGTTATTTATAAATGCCCCCATTCAATGGCACTTCTTTGTTCTGGATCCAACTTGGTCTGGTGGGACCTTTTGGATGACTCTTTCTAGCAGGTTTTGATGTTTTGTGCTGTGGCCTTCCTCTGACTGGGTGGAACATCAGGAAGTTTCTTCCTTTGACAACGAAGAAGGGAAAAAATGGTATTTAATAGAGTCCAGATATTCTCCCTAGCACCAATATTTTTATTATTCCCATGCAAATCTTGGAATGTTTTGAGATTTCCAGAACCACATTTTCTTACCACCTCTCTGGTTCCTAGAGAAGGTCCATTGAGGGGCAGAGAACTTTAAGGTAGATGGGGTCTTACCATCTTGTTCGGTGTGCGTAAGCATATCCTTTACTGATGGCCCAAACAAAGAAGTGCCATTGAATGGGGGCATTTATAAATAACATCTTAAAAGGCTCCACAAAGTCATAGCAACATCCAGGCATGTCTGCTAATGGCAATGCCTGAACCAGCTACTTATGAGGCACCTTCAGCAGAGTGATATTAACCTCACTGAAGTGTTAGATATTGATAAAAATAGTGGCCAGTTGAGAGGATGTCCATTTGAAATCCTCATCAGACATGGACTCAGTCTTTGATTGTTCCTTTCTCAAATCTCTCTGAAGCCTAGTAAAGTGCACTAGGTAATTAAGTAATCTCAGAGCAAAAGTACCCGAGGCAAACACTCCCTTTCCAAATCTGTCCAATGCTCTCAACTCCCCGTTAGGTAGATGGGCAGAAGAGCTCTGTTTTGCTAGCTGTTAGTGGCAGTCTCCACCACCATGGCATCAACAGGGACTCCTTTGCTCCAGTGAGGTCTGTCTGCAGGTGGTGCCAAAAACTTGTGGGAGCTAGGAATGGGCTTGACTGTAACAGGCTCCTTCCATGCCCAGCAGGAAACAAGATCAATAAGATCATCCATGTGTGTGTGTGTGTGGGGGGGGGTACCCAAGACAGACTGGCCAGAACCAAAAGCCTCCAAGAACACAATTCTTCAGGTGAGGGAGTTTGTGATGACCACCCACCCTTCTGCTTCAGGATCTCTAGAATATCTCCGAGATGTCATCCAGGTATTCTGAGGGATGCCTCTCCATCAAAATCAGTGTCTTCCATGAGAGACTCCATAGGGGAGTCTATGCATCTCCTCTTATATGTTCTCTTCCAGGGGGCCTCTTCTGTGGGATGTTCTGGAGAGGTATTGGAAGAGAGGGGAAGTTCCTCTACTGGAACTGGCTGTCCCCGTGGAATAGGTCCAACACAGAGCTTGGAACTGATGAGAGAAAAGGGGTAGGATCTAAAATGCAAGACAGTTATCTCTGGAGAGAAAAAGCCCTTTTCACCACCTTGAAGGCCAAAGGACCAAGAGAGGCCCTGACCCACCCCCTCAGAGCTGAAGCTTTCAAAGAAGGTAAGATCTAGGCCACCCCAAATCTAAGTTTCAAGGGGAGAATCAGATCCAGACTATCTAGGGTCAAAGCTCTGACAGAAGGGATGGCTCCAACAAAAATGGAGCAGAACCCAACCCCTTGGATCTGGTCCTGCACTTCAGCTCTGAGACCAGTTCTGATCCAATGGTATCAGAGCAGAACCAATCAGGGAAACAGTTAAGAGTGGAGAGGAGAAACTATCTTGCATGTTGTTGTTGTTGTGTCTTTTGGCTTTTCCCGGTTAGGGGTGGCCGCAGCAGAACTCTGGTCCGCAGAATTTTACATGCCGAGTTGCCAGCTCTGATGCACAACCTTCAACGAAGGTACGCCCATTCACGCATGTCTCCCACAGAAGACGCTTTAGCTGAGAAACGAACAGGACAAAGTCTTACTGTGAGGCGACAATGCTACCGCAGCACCACCACCGGAAACTATCTTGCATCTGATAACAAATCTCTCCGAGATCCCAGATCCCAGATCCCAGGGCTCTGAAACCACTGGTGGGATGGGAGAAGGAGAAAACCATCTCAGATGTGGCAGGCATACACACAGATCCAAAAGGGGATGGAGCTTGCAAGACCTGACTGTCTGAGAACTTCCGCATCATCCTATCCACATCTGCTTCTGGTGGTCCTAGAAGAAGTCATGGATGGAGGCCTGGAATGCTTCTTTGGTGTCTGGAAAAGCTGAGTGGGCAAGGTGGGAGAGATTGGCTTAATCACATATTCCGGTGAGATACTCCTAAAGAAGTACTCTGCTTTGATCTGAAGGAGGGACTGATGGAGCTAAAGTGATCACTGTAGGAGCCAAAGCCTTAGGATCAGAGAGTTTCCTGGTCTTGGTCAGTGGCTCTGAAGTGCAAGGGGAAGGAGAACACTTACAGTGCTCCAGAGGAGCAGACCTGCTTGATTTAGAGGGAGTTTGAGCCCCTGGAGTGGAAGGAGTAGACAGAAGACCCTTTAAGATTAGTTTGCTTCTCCTATCTGCTAGGGCCCTAGGGTTGAAGGTCACACATATACATGTCCAAATGCCTGGCCCCAAGACAATGAACACACACTCCTTGTAGACAGTTTGGGATCTTATGCCCAGAAGAAGTGTATTTTTTAAATGCTGTAGGTTTGTCAGACATAGCACAGAGAGGATGACAAACACAGAAGGTAAAGAAAATAAACATTTTTTTTGAAGCAACAAATATACAATAGAAAAAAAACTACCAACTATGGTAGAAGTAGAAATACCTTACAGTAAAAAGAGAAATACCAACAGTGGTTGACATCATTTAATTTGTGGACTCAGGCAATCAGTACCAAGTGTCAAGCAGCACTTTGTATATTTAGGTTTATTTAGTGTTGATGTCCCGGTAGAGAAATTTTAGGCCATACCTCTCAACTGTCAAGATATTTGCAGAATGGAATTTTACCTCATATTTTTTGGGGTCTGTTCCTCATAAAATCTATGGTTTTCCGGCAAATCACTGAGTACGGAATTGACTAAATGACAAATATATGTTACAAACTCTATATCCTTCAGTACTGCATGCCAACTCCTCCTGTTATTCTAGCAACTTTCGAAGCTTAAGAGCAATATTTAAAATCTGTCCCTATTTTTGGGCCTTCATCTCCTCACTATTTTAGGTTTTGTCCAGATTTCCTGTGCTAACAGGTTGAGAGGTATTGCTCAGGCATGTGCCCCACCCTGACCACATACATGTTACAATCCTTTGCCTTCCTACCGCATTTAACCTTGTGGACACCAATTCTCCATCATTACTGGTTTCTTCAATGACTAGATGGTATCTATCATTTCATAGGTTAACTCACAGTTTCTGCAAATTGTGTAAAAATAATCCTGAATTATGGCACACTGGACCACACAGTGCATGTCCATTTTTCAGGGAGAATTGATGGGGGGAAAAAAAGTAAAAAAAAAAAAAAACACTGCACAAGTTGTAAAAATATGAGACTCAATGGTGTATGAAGAACAGTCATATGTTACTACCTGCTATACTTTTAATTGTATGTCTAAACCACTATGCTTATGTAAATATCTTATGCAATCATATGTTATTATCTGCTATATTTTATAACTGTATGTCTAAACCACAATGTTCATGTAAAGATTTTATGTATAGTATGTTAGCAATTGTTCTGGAACTTTTCTTCTCAGGCCTCCACTGAAAATGGACAGGTCATTCCAGTCAGACCTCCCTGGTAAACAAATGTAAAATAAAATTTGTTTATTTTATTTTGGTAACTGGATTGTTTCCACTGAGCCATGGACTTTTTCCCATGGAATACAAAATCGGTAGAGAGCCACAAAATACAAATCTGTAGTGAGGTGCGCAATACATAATTCTAATACAAAATTAGAGAGACTAAGGATAAATGCTAAAATATAAATTAATTACAGGGCAAATCTGAGGATTACATGGTCACATGAAGCTACCATAGGCTCAATAACAGCAAGTGTACAAAATACAAATATACAGTGAGACAGGCCCCATGTCAAACATCTACAGTGCAACAGGCCCCATGTCAAACATTTACAATATAACACGAGTTTATGGTGTTCACTAGGAGCTGAGCAATGTCAGTTTACCAGTGCTATTCAGCTGTGCTGTTATCTATACATTCCTGTTCTAGTTTATTGTAGTGTGGGTAATGAGTTACTTTGATAGGATGAAGAAAGGTAAACAGGATTGTAATACATTCTAAGAAATCAAGTCTGGTTAAGGCAGTGATGCACTGCCACACATGATTGGTAGCTTCTCATTTGGACTATGTGCAGGATTGCTTTTTTTAAAGCAGGCAGGATGCAGAAAGGAAATCTAATCTGACACTTAAGTGATGTCAGTAACAGAAACTGACCAAATGCAAACTTAAGATAGCAGCCAGCCCACACCAAGGCTCTGCACATAGTCTTGAGTGCTAACAGACTTGTACCCCAATGTCCTGCACTCTTCTGCGGAAATCCTTCCTTTACTACAGCAATGCTTCTCCTTTTCTCGAGAAGCATAGGCTTAATAAAACACTTCTACTGCCTGTAAATATGTATATTTTGTACTACTATAGCAGTGATTCCAGTGCATGAAGCCCCATGATTAGGCTCTGCAGCCAAGACAGGCAGGCTTGTTAAGCACCTTTCTGACATCATTAAGTTGCTCAGTAAACTAAGCATCTTTCAGACATCAGTACATTAATGTAACAGAAACTAAAAACACTACATGTGTATTTGCCATTATTAGGAATTTGGTTGTATTATTCCTTAGTAAGTTGCTCAATTTTTATATTAAACACTCCTCTGGCTGGTGTGCCAAAGCAAACTGCATAACAGCCTTTAGCACATTTAGTTTCTTAGCGGGACACTTAGCTCTGCTAAAGACAGCAGGCTGAAGTGAAATGTTTTATGGCTTTCAAAGCTGTAAAATGCTTCTCACCGCTGAACTTAACACTGAGCTGATAACTGTGTTCTCAGCATTGTTGCCAAGATTCACCTTTGAGGTGAACTTTCTGGCTTCCATTTTGCAAATAATTTATTTTTATTTCAACATTTGTTAATCGGGTTATGATCCTCCCCTATGGGGGTGGGTGCTGTAATTGGAGTATAAATCAATATGTTAAACAGCATAACCACACTGAAATACAGAACATGGCTTGTCGTCAAGATGTTACAACATAAGTTTAGCTAGCCTATAGGTTCGTAGGTGTGTACTAGGCTAATGGCCCTGGAGCCTTTACAAACTTGGCTCCTAGGATTACCCTGGCATTGTGCCACCCGACCTTAGTTTCCAGTGCCTCTATCAAGTAGAGCTACTGGAGTGATCCGGGGGGGAATTTTCCATTTCCCATCCACTCATCAAGATTTCTCTTTAAGACTGCCAGTGCGGTGCCCTGTTTGACATGTATGGGAAGTCTATTCCATAGCATGGGGAGTCTCAGGGTTATGAACCTGTCCCTCCTGCATGTTCTGTTGATTGTGGTAATGAGGTTAAGGTCTCTGGAGCATGTGATTTGGAGGGACTGGGATTTCTTTAGATGTAGCATTTCTAACAGAGCTGGGTCAGACATGGCTTTGTTAGTCAAGCAGAGATCGCCTCGAAGTAGGCGATATGAGTTAGAGAATAGTTGGGAGTTTGAGCCTGTCCATATAGGACAAGTGTTTAAGGCCTAGGATCATCTTTGCGAGGTACTTTTGTGGCCTCCCCAGTTGTTGCAGCTGTCTAGTGAGGTACATGCCAAATGGGGCATTTTACTCTATGATTGGCCTAATGAGGAAAGAATAGAGGGAGACAATGACCTCTTTCTTCCTGGATGCAAAACCCTTAGTAATGAGATGTGCCACATAGGACTTTCTGACCACAGTGGCAATGTGGTGGTCAAGAGAGGTTGCTGTCAACCTGTGTTCCCAGATCTCTTATAATGCCTTCTGTGTCCAGTGGACTACCATTGATGTGGTAATTCATGGGAACTGGGTTTTTTTCCCCAAAGGGAATGACGGCATTTCTTGGCACTGAGCTTAAGGCCATGGCTCCAACACCAGTCATTGGTCTCAGTGAGGCCTTTCTGTAGGATGTCATCACTTGGGGAGTTAATAGCTCCCAACTTGCAATCGTCTGCGAACTTTTGTCAGCCAGAGGCCCTTTTTATTGGCATGGACTTTAGAGAAGTGTATACCAAACAGGAGAGGACCCAGGATGGAACCCTGTGGGACTCCACACATGACTGGTCAGCAGTAAGACTTGGAGTCAGCTACTTTCACACTGTGGGTTGTCTCTGTGAGCCAGCTTGCAACCTACCTAGTGATATAGGGGTTGATGCCTAGCTTAGTGAGTTCTTCTATGAATCCAGAGTGGGGAATGGTATCAAAGGCCTTGGCCAGATCAAGGTAGGCTGTATGAACCACCTTGGCTTCATCCACTGCTCTAGTGATGGACTCAAAGTCAACCAGGTTGAGCATGCATGATATACCCCTCACAAAACCAAATTGTGTCCAGAGTTTTAAGTCCATGATGATGCATTCCATAGCTTTGCAGCCTAATGGGGAGATAGTTCTCAGGGTCTGTAGTCACTCTTCCTTTGTAGAGAGGGATGACTGTAGCAGTGCACCATTTGGTAGGGACAAAACCTACAGTGAGGCTGTAATTCAACAGGGGATGCAGGTGAGGTGCCAGTACACTCTGTAGTTCATTAAGAACACAGCCAGGGATATTGTCATAGAAGCTGCATTCTTGGCCTTGGACAGTGCTGTTTTAACCAGTGCAGCAGTAATACCAGGTGCCTGGCAATATACTGGTATTATGATTGGTCCTTTGGGCAGGGAGAGAGAGGGGTAGACTTGGCTCTGAATCTGTTGGCCAGTATATTGGCAATATCTGTTGGCTTGGTATAAGAGGTACCATTGTGCAGTAGCTCAGAGCAAATCTTGGTATTGCCATGGAGATTATTTACATAACTATAGAAGCCCTTGTGGTTGTCTTTACTACTGCAATTCTATTTTTATAGCTAGCTTTAGAGGATTTGATGAGGGATCTCAACTTTTTGTTGAGGCTGATAAGGGAGTTTTTCCAGTCTTGGGACTTCACCTTATTCCACATCAATTTCCTCCTTCTGTTGTAGAGAGTTTGTTTATGGCAGGGGACCATCAGATTGGCCTCCCTTTTTGGAGTAGAACATCTTGGTTCTATTGGGTAGGGTGAGATCCATGCATTTGTGTACGTATTCATACAGTGAATTGGTGTATGATCGGTGGTCGTGCAACTATTCTCCATTTGCATGGGTGCCATGGAGTTAGCCACCTCTGTTTTTAGGAGCGTAAAGTTAGCTTTGGAAAAGTTTTTCATGGCAGTTACCTTTGCAGGGGGGTGGTGGGAGGGATGAGGATTTCCCAGGTGATTAGTTTGTGGTCAGATCTAACAAAGGAAGAGTTGACTAATGGCATAGAGCAACAGTTGCCCATGTGAGTAATGACCAGGTCAAGGATGTTGCTACCTCTAGTGGGGGTAAGAAAGAGCTGGTCCAGGGCATTGGAAGTAATGAATTTCATTAAACACTGGGCAAGTGTATTGGTACACGAGTAGCTTTCCCAGTTATTGGAGGGGTAGTTGAAGTCGCCCATTATGAGAATGTTAGGTTGCACTCTAATATTCTCCAGGGTGCTTAGGAACATGGAGTGCGAGTCTTGGGACATGGTTGGAGACCTATAGCAGGTTATAACCTGAATCACTGTCTTGCTCAATGTTAGCTGTACCTGAAGTATCTCTGATGTGTTATGTTGGGCTACCAGTCTGGAGGTATATCCTTTATGAATATGAAAACATCACCACCTTTGAAGCTTCGGTCCAAGTTCTGGGGCAAAAAGGTGTGGAATGAGTTATAGCCTGGTAGTGTAGGGGAGCTTTCTGCTGCTTTGAACCAGGTCTCTGTTACAGCACAAATGTCGATGTTCTCTATTTTAAGGAGTGCTTCCAGTGAGTGCATTTTGAGATTTAGACTTCTAGCATTGAGCAGCATGACCCTCAGAATGAATTTGTTTGTAGCTGTTATGGTGGTAATTTGTTTTTTGGAACACTGCCTAAAAAGGCACTATAGGGGTGGCAGGAGCCTTGGCCAGTATCTGGAAGCCCAGGGATGACAGATCCAGGCCATCTCTGGTAAAGCATAGAGGTCTGTCAGTCATGTCATCCCAGGCAGACAGATGCTGGATCCCATTATAATGACACCAGAAACTTAGCCAATTGTTGAAATAAATCATTTTCTGCTTGTACTGTGGTATTCTGGGTGATGGTAGGATGCTGCTCAGGGCTAGAGTCATACCCGCCTGGACTACATAAATCAGAGAGCTCCTCCATGTCCCTTTTCATGTAGTCCAGGGATGTACATCTCAGGTCATTCACATCCACATGTACAATGACAGGGCCATATTCGTACCTGTTGAGGGACCCGAGTGCATACATATGTGGTGGATCCTGGCACCTGATAGGCATCTGACTGACTGTTACTTTCTCCTTATTCAACTTAGTGAGTGGGACATCAGTGTGCCTCACTATTGAATCACCTATGACTAGTGCTTTAGGCATGCTGTTTTGCCTTAGAGGCTTTGGTTGAATGGCACACTGTTTAGGAGAGTTATGCATCTCGTAATTAGTGGTGTGTTGTGGTGGTAGAATGAGTTTCTGCTGTTTGGGTAGATTTTTATTAAGATTCTCCATGAAGGTGTGTGTGTGTGTGTGTGTGTGTGTGTGTGTGTGTGTGTGTGTGGTTTGTGTTTTTATGTGAAGGCAGTACTGGTGTGTGTTCCATGTGGTGCGGTGCAAGTGTTGACCTTCTCCACTTGACCAGCTATTCCAGTCTTGGCTGGAGAGTGCGTGGCTTCCATTTTGGGTATACAAGTGCATCGCTCACAATTCTGAGTGTTGGGAGGTAAGAGGAGAGGGTTGTCAGTGTACACGAAGCAATTGCTACATTGCCTCAGGATGCCCAAGTTCACCAGGTTAATAGGAGAAAGCACAGGGAACTGACCTTTAGACATGCCTGGAGGGAAGTAGTACTGGAGCGGTTTCCTTGTAGAATGTTTAGTGCTTGTAGCACTTGTGTGCTACAATAATTGCTACAAGAAGTCTGGTAAAATGCTAGACTAATAAGCTAGTAAAAGTGTAGGAGAGGAGAGAACTTGCAGATGTTAGGAAAAAATTGAACAGCAAACTTTGGGACTGCTCAGAAGCTTACAAACAGTCCTGGATACAGCAAATCTGTATCTGGACTGGACTAGTTACAGGAAAGGCGGGAAACGAACTTTGCTTTTCTGTAAAAAAAAAAAAAAAAAAAATTCTGTTAAGACAGCACTAAAAGCAATTCAAGTGCAGTGCAAGCTAGGAAACTTGAATGTGTAGCAATATTAAAGCAAATACAGTTTAAATAAATGCAATTTATTCAAACTGTATTTCTGGCTTGTTTTTACCAGGCTGTGGTTATTTCTTACATTTATTTATTTCATTGAATTGCACTTCTTAATGCTTATTGTGATGTGACTGTGGTGGTGGTGCTGCGGTAGTGTTGTCGCCTCAGTTAGACGTTGCCCGTTCGATTCTCAGTTAGAGCGTCTTGTGTGGCGACATGCGTGAACGGGCATTCCTTTGTTGAAGGTTGTGCGTTAGGCCCGGCAAGCTAGCACGTAAAACTCTACTGCCAATCATTAGCGGACCGGAGTTCCGCTGTGGCGACCCCTAACCGGGAAAAGCCAAAAGACACAAGACAATGCTTATAATTGTGATATACAGCTAATCTACTACATTTTGCACCATTATTATTTTTACTGTTTCACTGCATTTGTGTACCGAGTTATACCGTTAACTGTATTTTTCATTGCTATATAGTGTTTCATTACTGTAATTGCATTTTTTGTGAGGTTTCTTTGTTCTAGTCAGGTAGCATAGTCTGGATAGAGGCCTGCTGTTATCCAGGCCTGGTTGTTTTGTTTGTTGAGATTCCTGTTTCTGGCAGTCATCTTCTGCTGATAGAGAACACAGAGCTAATCGGAGGAGGGGCACTGAAGACAACTCTGATCTGTGATATATAACAAAGTATCTTGTTTTTATTTTGCTTACTTTTACTGGTTATTGCTTATTCTAGATATTTATAGCACTTTTTATGGTCTGCTGCGTATCTGTATTGTATTACTAGATTACTGGTTGTACTAAAATTGTCTGCCTTACAGGGTCTGATAAATAAGGTTTTTGCTGTCACACTGTACATTTTCTAGCTAGTTTCATTGTGTGCACTGGAAATGTTCTCCATTTGTTAAACATGTTTGTTTCATCTGATTTCCTGCCAAGGAGTGTATCATATAACTGATTTGTTTGCAGTTAAAAAGCATTCTCTAGAGTCAGGGCCGGCCTTAGCAGAAATGGCACCCTAGGCGAAGTAGTGCTCTGGCGCCCCTTAAGCCCCACCCACACCACACTCATGAAACACCCCTATTTGAGCCACACCCACTGGGTCATTCCCCAATAAAGTCACTCCAGTCATTTCCTTAAATTATTTAAATGCACAGGAAGGAAAAGATACCTTGTAATGTAGTTAAACTGCAGCTACCTTTGCATATGTATTTTCTACTTGAAATACCAGAACCAGATCATGGTCAAATAGGGTTCTAGGAAGGGTAATAGACCACCACCCCAGAGCAGCCCCTCCTGCAGCAACCCCCAACAGCAGCTCCCCCCTCAGCCATTCCAGTATTCCATTATTTGGTTCTCACCAGTTACCACACATATGTTCTATTATTTACTTTTACAATCATTACAGATATTGAAATAAAATAGCACAAACACAGATAGCCATTTGCTAAACAATACTGTCTCAATGAAAACAGACTTAGCATGAGCAGTAAAATTGTCTGCCCTTGAAACTGACATTCTTTGAAATGAAAAAACTCACATTCATTGAAACAGCATGAAACCCCACATTCATAGAAATGTATCTGGTTGGTGGAAAATTTTACCTTTGGCCTGTTTTCAAAACAGACTCCTTGCACACATTTTTTAGGGCCATGCATACATGTATGTATTCTTTAATTCACTTTCTTGATTGTATTGAATTATATTCCTTGTATAATACAGCACTCTTTGTTAGAATGTTTTAAATTTGTAGCTTTAAACGTTCGTTTAATAAGCAATGAAACAAAATGTAAGTTGTAGCAAGAAAATGACAAACCAAAAATAAATATTATTTATGTTTTAACCGATTCTGTCAGGGAAGCAATGTTCCATAATATTTCTGCGTTTTTATAACAAAGCAGTATAATGAGGTTCATTTACCCATGCCTCACAAAATACAGTTCTTGTCTGAAATACATTTTGACAGTTGTAATGTTTGAAATAATTCTATTAGAGAACATCATAAATAGTTCTACTAGAGAAAATCAATTCTGAAATTTATATTTTGGTATGTCAACAAATGCCCAACACAAGCACATATTCAAGCATGTATGCATGTATAAAGTAGGTATATAGATATACAAATAATAAATACACACACTCTGACAGAATGGGGGGACAAAAGACCGAAATAGGGACATATTTTAAATATTGCTCTTATAAACTTTGAAAGTTGCTAGAATAATTGGATTTGTCTTAGTGTGTATTTTTCTGAAGAATATGAAGTCTGAAACAGAAATGTATATAATTATTTAGTAACTTCAGTCCTCAGATCATCCCACTGATTTGATAAAAAATTACAAATTTTATGAGGAACAGACCAAAAATATGAGGCAAAAATCTGGACATTCAGTGAAAATCTGGACAGTTGAGAGGTATGTTTCCTTTTCCTTTCTTGTCGTACTTTTACTACAATCCTGAATTTTTTCCCTAGTTTTCCACATCTCCTATATTTAAATGAAGTCAATAACAGTCTACTTAACTTTACAGATATGTATCCAAATGAGAATAGTGTTCTCTGATATCTATATATAAATTTGTCTGTTACAAGCTAAGTTAAACGTCATGCTTCCTGGTCTGTGGAGCTTTTCTCCTCGGTCCACAGATGAAAAGGAGTTTATTTTAGGCATACCTCTTAACTGTCCAGATTTTTGCTTAATTTCCAGATTTCTGCTTCACATTTTTTGGTCTGTTCTTCCTAAAAGTTGTGGTTTTCTGACAATATACTGAGGATTGAAGTTACTAAATAATGACACACATTTGGGTTTTGGACTTTGCGTCCTTCAGAAAATGCATACTAACACAAAACTTGTTTATTCTAGCAACTTTTCAAAGTTTGTAAGAGCTATATTTACATCTGTTCCTCCCTATTTTAGGTCATTGTGCCCCCCATTATGTCAGGCTTTGTCCAGATTTCTTGATCTAAGAGGTTGAGAAGTATTCCTAGCACTTTCCCAGTCAATAAATGCAAGTAAGTGCATAAATCATAAATCAATAAGCAATCAAACGTGTTAAAAAATCTGACTGTGTATGTGTGAGAGAGGGATTAACTATTTTTGATGCCATGTAATATATTTTCCATTTTTTCCACAATGAGAAGATCCCGGTGCAAACTATTCCCTCATCACCTCTGTAAAGCATCCTGGCCAACCTGCAGCTGTATTTATTTATTTTATTTTCTCTTTGTTGGTCAGTATAGTCCCAGTAGGCCAGTGTCCTGTTTTCAGAGGAGACCCAAGATGGTACTCATACTGAGTATATACATTAAGTGCAGTAAGTACAGGAGTTACAAATAAACAACAAGAATTACAAATAAACAAAGAAAATTAATGTGGTAAAATATTCAGGCACTATTGTTTTATGCAGTATATTACAGAGTACTAGATATCATTAATGTCAGTCTGGCAAAGATACAGAGCTAAGAAAGGAGTAAGGCTATGTACATCTTTACAAAACGTTGATGTTCCTTAGCAGTGTGGTTTAAGATGTAGATTTATGTGTTGTATGTCAGTGGAGATTCACAACCATGACACCATAGTCCTGACGTCATCTGCTGAAAGTAATAAAATAAATCTGCCACTGTATTGCCAGATGTGAGGTAGTGATGTCCCATAAACAGCATAGCTGATTAACTCTCCTTTATCTTATGCTGATAAACTTCGCACTAGGGCTTGCCTTTCTGAAACCCAACACTGCATATAGACTGCTATGCTGTAGAGAATGCCAACAAATGACTAGTGTCATTAGTTGCTACAATACCCCCAGGAATCTGAAATACTCTCCTAACTATATCATGAGACTTTTAATGCCTACAGCTCAGACTGACTGTATTCACTATAGTCACCATCCATGTGTTTACTTGTGACTGTAGCTCTCCTTACAGCATCCAAGACCAGTCTAGTTATGTATTTCTGTTAACTGAAATCCCAGCCAGTATCTTCTGCAACCAAAACCAACAATTATTTATACATATTCCCTACAATGAAACTTAGTGATTTTATAAAGATATTTACATGATAGCTCTTAGAAGCTTTCACCCCCCTTCCCCCCATCATTTGCAAGCAAGCAGCACCTGATGTTGTAACTGAATGCTTCCCAATGTAATTACTGTATGTTTTCACCCCCCTTCCCCCCATCATTTGCAAGCAAGCAGCACCTGATGTTGTAACTGAATGCTTCCCAATGTAATTACTGTATGTTCCTTTAAATGAATTAAGTGATCCCCTCGCGGCAGCATTAGTTGAAAGGTAGACATACACTCGCGCGCACACACACACAATGGCAAATTATTTAATCCAACTTGGTGCATGTGTTTAAAATAACTAAGGTCAACAATTCCAGAAGCTGCAGCTATACCAGCAGCAGTAGCGGACAGAAATATATAAAAGCTAGTCAATAATCGCGTTCACACGTGCAACCATAAATACTTAAGAACGTGCCACAGTATGCGCACACGTGTATACACACATACACACACAATGCTGAAATGTCCTCACTCTGTCCCTATATAAATGGAGCAAATGGACATATCAGACTCACAATTTATGGGTTCTTCAGAATTTGCTATGGCATACGTGTAAGATGGAGAATAAGCAATGTGTAACAGGTATTGCATACTTTATTCAAAAAAGTTGTCCTTGGAGTACTTCACTTAATAAAATGTACTAGTAATTAACGACAAAGTGCAGTATTAAACACCTGAAATTGTAAACACATCTATCTTTTCTTCTACCTTTGCTGCACGTTTCTTTACATTTCTCAGACCTTGAGTTTAGCAAGAAGACATACTTGCTAGAAAACAATAAGTGAAATATATGCAGGCATTTACACATATTCCTTTTCCATATGAGGAGTATTCAAGTGTTTAAGCAGGTTACTGCTCTTCTTTTTAGCAGCTATAATTACGTGCAGGCTTGAAGAATGTATTTACGTCATGACGCATGTATGCTGATGTTCTAGATTCGTGTACCGCGATGTTTTCTTTTTTTTTTTTTCAGTCTCCGGGGCAACCTGCAGCTGTAAGTGGAAGGGTGCTCAACCCATCCTGCAGCTGTAAGTGGGAAGGCGCCGCTCAACCCGTCTCACGCTATGCTTCAGGCTTCCTGAACAGGGAGCCAAGAAGAATGCAGATTTTATTAATTAAAATAAACACTTAAAAATAGCGCCCTTTCCAAGGCCGGCCTGTACGGCACCCTAGGCGGTCGCCTAGTTCACCTATGCCTAAGGCCGGCCATGTCTAGAGTCTCCTTGCTCCTTTATCTGTTTAAAAACTCTCATTTAGTGGCTCACTGCTGTTTTTCTGCTGCTGTAAACATTTTTGTAGTGTTTTCTGTCTAAAATAGTGTAGCTAGTAGCTGTAATAGTTTCTCACCCTCCTTCCCTATTGGTGTCTTGTTCTTATACTTGGGTGGCTTTGCAGTTGCCTGCCCCTACTATAAATCTGATCTGGGACACTCCACCCAGTCTAGTGTCATTGGCTCATTCTACCTAATACAGACAGAACATTTGAGAAGGCCAACCTTGAACTATCTTCTGTTCTCCCTTTCTACTTTACTAAAACACACACACACACACACACACACACACACACACACACACACACACACACACACACACACACACACACACACACACACACACACACACAAAAGCTACAATCTCCTTGAGTTCTGACTGAGTGTGCTTCTCAGCTGATTAGTATATTTTTGGCACTTTTTAACTGTTGAGAGTTGAATAAAACAGTAACTGAATTCAGTTCATGTGGCAGAAATATACAATACAAGTTTCCTTTTAGACCTAGTACAACAGAATAGGATCAAGGGAGGATTATAATCTTGTATCTTACATCTATGATACATCCTACATTAGTTCTTTACCTGTACAAAGCTGTGAAGCAGAAAGAACTTACCTTTTCTTTATATATTGGAAAATTTTATGGCATGATGCAAGTATGATCCATCCATCTCCCGTTTCTCCCCTCATTTTTACACATGAGATGAAGATGTCACTTTAACAGTAATAATCATCTAGACCCAAGGTTCGCACCACTGAGTAGCGAACCCAGTCATGGTAGATCTTCCACAGCACACAGACACAGACACACACACACACACACACACACACACACACACACACACACACACACACACACACGTAATGGGTGGGTGGATTAGATGCTCTAAATTAGTAATAGGTGTCCTTGGAATGTGGGACAAAACCAGAGTACCCATAGGAAATCCATGTGAACACAAGCAGGACATGCACCCTATGCACAGAAGGCACCCTGGCTAAGAATCAAACCAGAAAACCTCTTGCTGTGAGCTGGCAACACTTATCTGCTGCACCACTGAAGTATGTCAACTAATTGTTTAGGATAAATTTCTTCACTGCTATTGTTGAAACACTTAAGATAAAAATACCTAACTTAAGGGTTCAATACTTAGGCTACTCATCTTTGCAGGTAAAAGTGGATGTCAAGGGTTTGTGGCTAACCAAGCTTGCAGATGACTGCAAACTTGGTGTCCTCTGGGGAGTTTATGGCGGCACCAAGATCCTCCAAGAGGGCCTATCTGAAATGGTGTTACAACCATGGACTAAAGCTAAATATTAAAAAGTGTATAATTGTATCTTTTGGTAAGCAGGAATTCCCTTGTAACTATCACATTGGCAACAAACTCATGAAAATTTATCACGTGGCTAGGGATCTGGGAACCAATGTCAGCAATAGACTGTCCTTTGATCGTCATGTATCCACTGTTACTGTATAATGGTAGAGGATAACTCCGCTCGTCTATGGGACGCCAAAACTGGTGAAAAAATTGTTCCAAAATGGAAAACTCCAATAACGAAGGAAGGTAGAAGCAATGAGATTTATTAAACCAGTTAAGCGCTTTCGGCTGTGACCCAGCCTTCATCAGAACAACCAAATACTCACTAGCAACGTGGTATTAATACCCCCACATCCAATTAGCAGCCTCTCATACAATTAAAACATTTAAAACATTTAAAACATTGAACTGTTAAAATAGGCGCCAAATGTTTAAACAGCCCTTACACTCAAAATTATGTAAACATACCTACACTCGTAAGCCACTAAATTACTTCTATAATAATGTAATATAATAAGATAAGTAAAATGTGACATAATATAATAAAATAAAATAATATAATAAAATAATATAAAAATACATTGAGATTGTATGTAAAGGCTCACATACAATATGCTCTCTCTAAAATACATAAAATACATAAAATACATTACACCTGCGTGGGTGGAACATTTAATCAGTATATTATCTGAAATATAGTATAAAAAATCATTAAATGCTATGTGAAGTAGACAACTCATACCCCTAATGCATGTGAAAGTCTTACATGAACAATTCTGAATACAATAACATGAATATAGCTTAAGTATTGTAAAAACATTAGTAAAAAATTAAAAATTATATATTATGGATGTTAAATTACATAATATAAATAATATAAATAATTTTATTGGTCTTGGTGGTGGATCATCCTATCATGATGTAATAAAGAATTTTTTACTCTAAAGCTAAAAAGGGTTTTATGCTAATAAATTCACTTCAGACAGACCAGGGGGGTGGCGATGGGAGCAGCTTGTGCTCCCATCTTCGCCAACCTGGTGATGGCCGAATGGGAAACTGAAAGTGTTTTCAAAAGTTCTTATTTCAAGGACATTGCTCTATATGTCAGGTATCTTGACGACATCTTTATTTTATGGAAAGCATCCGTGGAGCGAATGGATGAATTTATGTTATATCTCAACCAGACAGTGGAGTTCTTAAAGTTTACCCATGAGTATAGTCATCGAGAAATTTCTTATTTGGATGTTCTTTTAAGGAAAAATGATAGCGGATTCACTTCCAGCACGTATAGAAAACCAACTTTTTCGAATGACTATGTGCATTACAGTAGCAACCATCCACCACATGTCTTCAAAAACGTGTTGAAGGGTCAATGCATTCGAGTGGCCAGGATGTCATCCAATATACACATCCTGCAGTCAGAACTTGCATTGATCAGAGATATGTTTAACAAAAGAGCTTATCCTGATTACATGATCAATGAGGTTATAAATTATGTAACCGAACAATGGGGCATAAAATATCCCCCATTATTAGGCACTTATAAACCACCCATTAGAGAGGGCACACATCAATCATCTGTAGGTAGGGTATGTGTTCTTATGTATTCGCCTAGTACACACATTATTAAAGACATTTTGGAGAGATATTGGCATACACTGAGTGTTATAGACAAAGACCAGATCTTGGGCAAGCAACCGAGATGTGTATATAAAACAGCTCCTAACTTGAAAGCTTTATTAGAAAGGAATAGTTACGCCCAAAATAAACCAGCCAACTTCACAGGGACGGTGAAATGTGGTAACTGCAAACAATGCAAATATATTAACAGTAATAAAAGTATAAGATTAAATGATGTCTGTCACACCACTATCAAATCCTTGAGGGGTAACTGTAAGACCAAACAGGTGGTATACTTGGCTGTCTGTAGTAAATGCAATGCCCATTATGTGGGCAAAACAGAGAGACAGCTGAACAGACGCATATATGAACACCTATACAGAATAAAAAAGTGTGACAACAAAAATGCATTGTGCAAACACATAATGGAAAAAGGTGAAGAACATAGCTTTTTATTTTCTATAATAGAACAGGTGGATACTACTGTGTTTGGGGGTGATTGGAAAATGAAACTGTCAGCATGTGAAAGCAAATGGCAAATCCTAACAGATTCGACGAGACCACCTGGCCTCAATGAATTTATTAGCATAAAACCCTTTTTAGCTTTAGAGTAAAAAATTCTTTATTACATCATGATAGGATGATCCACCACCAAGACCAATAAAATTATTTATATTATTTATATTATGTAATTTAACATCCATAATATATAATTTTTAATTTTTTACTAATGTTTTTACAATACTTAAGCTATATTCATGTTATTGTATTCAGAATTGTTCATGTAAGACTTTCACATGCATTAGGGGTATGAGTTGTCTACTTCACATAGCATTTAATGATTTTTTATACTATATTTCAGATAATATACTGATTAAATGTTCCACCCACGCAGGTGTAATGTATTTTATGTATTTTATGTATTTTAGAGAGAGCATATTGTATGTGAGCCTTTACATACAATCTCAATGTATTTTTATATTATTTTATTATATTATTTTATTTTATTATATTATGTCACATTTTACTTATCTTATTATATTACATTATTATAGAAGTAATTTAGTGGCTTACGAGTGTAGGTATGTTACATAATTTTGAGTGTAGGGACTGTTTGAAAATTTGGCGCCTATTTTAACAGTTCAATGTTTTTAAATGTTTTAAATGTTCTAATCGTATGAGAGGCT
Source organism: Protopterus annectens (assembly GCF_019279795.1). Lineage (NCBI taxonomy): Eukaryota > Metazoa > Chordata > Ceratodontiformes > Protopteridae > Protopterus > Protopterus annectens. Next base: position 1,151,996,586 of record NC_056743.1, on the reverse strand, counting down.
GCTAATTGGATGTGGGGGTATTAATACCACGTTGCTAGTGAGTATTTGGTTGTTCTGATGAAGGCTGGGTCACAGCCGAAAGCGCTTAACTGGTTTAATAAATCTCATTGCTTCTACCTTCCTTCGTTTTGGAGTTTTCCATTTTGGAACAATTTTTTCACCAGTTTTGGCGTCCCATAGACGAGCGGAGTTATCCTCTACCATTATACAGTTATTGTGTTTCCTACTTAATTGGCGTGATGTATCCACTGTTGTAAGAAAATCCTGTTTCTTTTTGGATACAAGCTGTGCAGTGTATTGAATCTAGATCCAGGGATGTAACTTAGCACTCATTATGCTGATCATGGAACATAATGCCCTTTTTGGAATGTACCTGTCCAAACACATGTCACAGTTGGAATGACTATACGGCTTTCTTGCTAAAAAATTAAGTGCCTAAATACACAAGAGGACTAGTAGTGCAATGTAGTCATTTTATGGGCCATAGAGCTCATTAGTTACTGCTCTGTTTTTTCTGTGCTTCTATAAATTTGCAGTGGTTAGCAATGCTCTGCACAGCAGCAAACACATAGAAAGAAAATCTTCCTGTAGAACAGTTCATAAAACTGTACCCTGTAAAACAGCGATATAGGGCAAATACCTTGTGTAATAACAAGTTTACAGCAAAATGTTAAGTGGCAATACCTATAGATTTAGTAGAATTCAATGTTGTGTAAACATTAGTCAGCAGAATTTAGCACTGTTTAGCATAATCTGCTCAAACAAAGCACCCTTATTAGTATGCACAAAAGCACCCTTAATAGCCTTCTAACCCCAATATACCAGCTTCTTGTAGCTGAAAGGACTGGAGAATATGAAGATGCAATTTTCTAACTTCTCTGTGGCCTTCTTGGTGGAAAATAACATTGAGACAATGCAGCAATTGTTTCACGTTTACAACTACTTAATGCTTAAAGAAGCAGACAGTATGCTAGGGGTGTACATACACAAAATGACAGAGGATAAACTTACATACAAGCATATATCAGGTTGTGAAAGCCCAACACACATCACACTCTCGGTGCAGCCCCCATCACTAAACCACTAAGGCAAGCAAACACTTCCCAGAGCTCTTAGTTCATAGGTTCACAGATTGGCTAGACAGATCGACCAAGCTGGATAAGATGTGCAGCAGGTTAAGGTGATAAAGGATAGTGAGGGAAACATACTCACAAATGAGGAGAGTGTGTTGAGCAGATGGAAAGAATACTTTGAGGGGCTGAGGGAGAGGGATGATGTGGGGATAGTGAATCAGGAAGTGAAACAGGATTAGTAAGGAGGAAGTAAGGACAGCCATGAAGAGGATGCAGAATGGAAAGGCTGTTGGTCCAGATGACATACCAGTGGAAGCATGGAGGTGCTTAGAAGAAATGGCAGTGGGGTTTTATTGTTTAATGAAATCTTGCAAAGTCAGAGGATGCCTGAGGAGTGGAAAAAGTGTTTTGGTACCTATTTTTAAGAATAAGGGTGATGTGCAGAGCTGTAGTAACTACAGAGGGATAAAACTGATCAGTCACAGCTTGAAGTTATGGGAAAGAGTAGAGGGAGTTATAAGAAGGGAGGTGATGATTAGTGATCAACAGTATGGTTTCATCCTGGGAAAGAGAACTACAGATGCGATGCTTGCTCTCAAAGTGTTGATGGAGAAGTATAGAGAAGGTCAAAAGGAGTTGCAGTGTGCCTTTGTGGACTTAGAGAAAGCATATGACAGGGTGCCTAGAGAGGAGTTGTGGTATTGTATGAGGAAGTCGGGAGTGGCAGAGAAATATGCAAGACTGATACAGGATATGTACGAGGGTAGTGCGACGGGGGTGTGGTCTGCAGTGGGAGTGATGGATGCGTTTAAGGTGGAGGTGGGATTACATCAAGGATCAGCTCTGAGCCCTTTCTTATTTGCAATAGTTGACAGGTTGACAGACGGGAATAGACAGGAGGCCTCATGGACTATGATGTCTGCAGATGACATTGTGATCTGTAGTGAGAGTAGGGACCAGGTTGAGGAGACCCAGGAGAAGTGGAGATATGCTCTAGAGAGGAGAGAAATGAAGGTCAGCAGGACTATGACAGAATATATGTGTGTGATTGAGAGGGAGGATAGAGGAATGGTGAGGATGCAGGGAGTAGAGTTTGTGAAGGTGGATGAGTTTAAATACTTGGGATCAACAGTTCAAAGTAATGGTGAGTGTGGAAGAGGTGAAGAAGAGAGTATAGGCTGGGTGGAGTGGGGGTAGAGAACAGTGTCTGTAGTGATTTGTGACAGACAGGTACCAGTAAGAGTGAAAGAGAAGGTCTGCAAGAGGGTAGTAAGACCAGCTATGTTATATGGGTTGGAGACAATGGCATTGACAAAAAGGCAGGAGTCAGAGCTGGACGTGGCAGAATTAAAGATGTTAAGATTTGCACTGATGTGATGAGGATGGACAGGATTAGCAATCAGTATATTAGAGGGTCAGCTCAGGTTGGACGGTTTGGAGAAAGAGCCAGAGAGATGAGATTGCATCGTTTTGGACATGTGCGGAGGAGGGATGCTGGGTATATTGGAAAATGATGTCAAAGATGGGGCTGCCAGGTAACAGGAAAAGAGGAAGGCCTAAGATGAGGTTTATGGATGTAGTCAGAGGACATGCAGGTGGTTGTGACAGATGCAAGATGCAGAAGACAGGAAGAAATGGAAACAGATGATCCACTGTGGCAACCCCTAACAGAAACAGCCAAAAGAGAAGAAGGAGATAGGTGTTTGGCTAATGACCAATAGGAACTTTTTAAGTCTAGCCATGCATCCCAAATCTCTGATAAGTTCTGATGTGACATATCTTGTACAAAAATGACATTTGCTAAACTATAGGCACTCAGTTCTGTCCATTGCAGCATTGTCAAAGTTCACCTGAATTCATTCATTACTTTAATTACTTGATATACATCCATGTAGTTGCTATGATAAACAGCGTACCCCATATATTACAAAATCTGCAGTATTATATTCCTCCACAATATAGCCCATTAACTACAGCGTTTATTTACTTCCAGTAGCACTCTAATTATAATTACATCTATGAATCTAAGGATGAATATTGAAGGTCAGCCTGCTTGTTTCGCTTATATTGCCAGACCCATAGTAATGGCTATCCTCAGGCAGTGTAGTAAACAGCTACCTTATGCTTAGAGATAATGACTTCACTCAAAATAACTAAATTGTGTGTAAAACAGAAATACTTAAATATGAAGACTTCCCTCAAAAAACTGACCACCAGTTCTGGCAATATCTACACCAACCCAAACTAAAACATCTTACATGTAGGCAAGAGCGTTCCATGATTCCTAGTATCTTAAGGGCATGTAGTATTCATTCAAGGTATGTACAGGCAATGGCATAAGGCTCAACAAGCTGAATTATGTAGCAGTAATTCACCCTTTATAACTTCCTGATCACTATACATCAGTGCTGTCAAAACTGGACACAAGTAGCAGTCATTTCCTACAAAATGTACAGTATGCTCCACTCCCTGGTAAGTTTTATTACAGTCCAAGGTAATTGTTGTTCCTGAATATATGTTGCAAATAATTTCCTACCTAATATTGGTGAGTCAATATTACTCTTGTCTTTTTATGGGAAATTAAAGTTCCCAGCCAGTATTATTCTTCCCTGTTGTGTTTCATGTAAGAAATGCATCAATTCAAGTAGGTCATCAGCACTTTTTATTGGTCTCTACACTTTAGTAATTGTTATCTGCTCCTGTGTTGTCTTTACTGTCACAGTTACACAGTCTATAGTACTGTCACAGTTACACAATCTATAGTATGTGTTATCATCGAACATGTAACTATCACAGGCCTCGTAACAATTTTTAATCCCTATGAAAACACGTGGCCATCAATTAAAGCAGCTTGCAGGAATGTACACCTCAGATCTTTGACTGGAGTTGAAGAAATAAATACATATATAAATAACTGCCATAACTGAATTTATATTGTCAGCCTGCTGTCAAGACTACAGTGTGCAATTGCTGCACCCACTTTCATATGTAATGGTTTTCCAAATCTGGGTCCAGACAATACTTTATTTCCACACTTTACTTGTATATACCCTGTTGTTGCTGTGCACACATTACATACTAACTAGGTCCAGGGACAGTGACACTACTCTCCCCTGCACTTCCCGAGTGCCCTCCTCTGGTTTCCCCTGCACTTCCCCAGTGCCCTCCTCTGGTTTCCCCTGCACTTCCCCAGTGCCCTCTTCTGGTTTCCCACTCATCTTTGCCCCACACCATCTACACAGATTACTTCTTTCTTCCCTTTTCCTTCTTTGTCTTATTTTAACCTCCCCATTATTATTTAACACTCAAAAACTGGACAAGACTTTACTGCAATTAAGTCTGGAGAAAATAAATAGCCTTTAGCACACATGAAAGGATACATTAGCAGGGACAGAGTTTCAGTATTGCTATTATAAACTGTGAACATTGAAAGGATAGCAGTTTTGCAATAGCACACATTAACAGAAGGATAAAGAACTCCAAAAATGAAATGGGGGAGGGGAGAAAACAAATGGTCATATTTGGTAATTGGCAGATGCACTAGAAATCAGATCGTCCACTCTTAGAACAATTTCAGTGGCATGCCAGGTACAACTATATATTTAAAAATAAAAAAAAAGCAAGCGCAAATTCTCAGTATTGCTCAGCTAAATTTAGAAAGCTGAAAGATAATGTATTTATCATTGTCCTTTAGTAAAATGTCATGCTTTCATTAGCTAAAAAAAACATACCTCCCAACCTCTTAGTGCAATAAAATCGGCAAAGCCTAAAATAATGTGGGGGACAAAGGCTCAAAAATAGGGACAGACTTGAAATATTGCTTGTATAAAACTAGTAAGTTATTAGAACAGGATTTCGGTTAACATGCATTTTAATGAGGTATAAAGTCTGAAACTGAAATACATGTCATTTAATGACTTCAGGCCTAAATTTGTGGAATCGGAGTCAATTCTCTCAAGTAAAAACAAAACTAGACTTCAAACAAGTTGTCAGCACACAGGCTTTACATATCACATGAACATCACCTCTCACATAAATTAAGGTTGCCACATATAAACCCACATGCACAGAGGTACTCACTAAAAGCCTACCAAAAAAAAAAAAAAACCTCCCAAATGCACACCACACACACACTTACGCCACCACACACACACGCGTAAAGAAAACACTACACATATCAACACTCACATCAGTGTCTCAACAAATAAGCTCCTAAGGCAAAACACATCAGATGTCTTGATCATAGGTGACTCCATAGTGAGATACACAGATGTCCCCCTATCTTAAACCAGACAGGGAAAAGGTCATGGTTAACTGACTATCAGGTCTCAGGATCTGAGACATCACTCATGCACTCAAGTCACTCAACAAGTACCGTTTTGACTCTGTCATAGTTCATGTTAAAGTGAATGACTTGAGACATACCTCTCTGGACTATATGAAGAGACATGATGGAACTCTCTGATTATGTGTCCCACCTCACCCAGGATGATGCCATAATATATAAAAAAAAAAAAAAAAATTGACTGACTTCAACAGTTGACTCAACTTCTGGTTTCAGTTCAGGGGGATGCAGTATCTGTCAGCCTGGGAGGATATGGTAGACAGACCTTGCTGCATTGTTAGAGATGGTTTGCACCTGTCTCCCTAGGCTTTCTTTTACTGGCAGAGGCCCTTGCCTCCCCCATAGTGCCTTTTATAGGTAATGTCAAAAATACATTTTTCCAATGTAACAAAATCTAACTGAGACAAACTCAGGGTCGTGCTGCTTAAGGCACTCCTCACCTTGGAGGATGCTGATGTCTGTGCAGTTACCAAGACATGGTTCAAAGCTGCTGAGAACACCCTGGCTGTGCAAGGCTACAATGCCTTGCACACTTTCAAACCTCAAAAATGAATGTGAGGGAACCAAAGGTAGAGGTATATCCATCCTTATTAAACCAAATACACTGATATTGGTCAAGCAGCATGACTCTCTTGAACTACTGTATGTCCAGTTAACAACTGGGAAAGTACCATACCACAACATATTTAGCTATAGATCCCCACTATGAACCAGGATAAGCACACCACCTACCTCAAATTTACTGGGATCCCTCTTCATGCAGCCCAACACCTTAGTCATGGGAGATTTCAACTATATCTCCATAGACTGCGGAACATACATGAGCAAAAACACACTCGCCCAGAGGTTCCTGGACTTTGTTAACACAAATATTCTGGAACAGATTGGATGTTCTGGACATAGTACTCACCAACATTGGGGGGGGGGTCACTGTTCTTTCCCCATGAGGGATGCCCTCCCTGGTTAGATCAGACAACAAGTCAGCATTGTTTGAAGTAACTATTGGAACTGACAACCTCACAGGAACAAAAATTACAAAAAACTTCACCAAAGGTAACTACAGCATACTAAGTGATGATATAAAAAGCTTCATACCACCCACAATCGCAGACACCAATGATTACTATGCAGAAGTGTATGCAAATTCACTGTACAAATAATTGACTGCATAAACTCTGCCGTACTTGATCGGATCAAAACCAGGTCTTAAAACAAGCCACCGTGGTGGACTTCAAGTATAAACATATTATGTCCAAAAGCAAGAACGATATCACTCTGCAGAGAAAGAGTTCCATCTTAAGCCTAAGCAGGATAATCAGAAATCTTGTTAAGTCTTCTACAGCAAATTACAAAACTAAAATTGCATCCCTAGCCAAGGATAATCATAAGGCATTCTTTAACTACATCTGCAGTCTAAAAGGGAATGCCCAGCTATGTGCTAGTTTGGAAGATATTGCCAACCTACTAGCTGACAGATTCAGTGCAAATGTCTTCACCCTCCTGCACTCACCTACCATATCCCAAAGCATACCCAACACCACTCCTCTGCCTAGTATCTCTAGAGAACATGTCATCTCTGCACTTGCCAAGGCCAAAACCCCAGCCTCAGTGGGACCACATAATATCCCAGGTTATCTGCTAAACAGTCTAAAACAAGAACTAGCATACCCACTTGGCATTCTTTTTAAACATAGCTTGAGAACTGGCCATGTGCTTGCAGAATAGAGAACAGCAACAGTTATCCCACTGTACAAAGGGAGGGGCCATCAACTGACCCTGGGAACTACAGACCCATAAGTCTAACAAGCCTGATCTGCAAGGAAAGAATTATCATGGACCTCATCAGTAAGGACATAGGTGACCTCCCAATGCTGGAGCCAACCCAGTCTGGATTTATTAAGGGTAGATCAGGCTTATTAAACCTGATAGACTTCTTTGAGAATGTCACCAAAGCCAGCCACGGATGAAGGTAAGAGTGCACACAGCCTCTCTCGACCTTGCCAAGGTTTGTGACACAATTCCCCACTCTGGCTTCATGGAGAAACTCTCCCAGATAGGGATTAACCCTTGGCTCACCAACAGAACACACACTGTAAAAAAATCGTGACTCCACCTCCACCAGTAGACTCGTCACCAGTGGAGTACCACAAGGGTCTGTGCTGGGCCCCTTATTGATTGGCAGCTATTGCTCAGACGTCCAGGCCAAAGTATATGACCTTTGGCTCAGCAGTTGTGCTGATGATTGCAAACTGGAAGCAATCATTGAGTCCCCCAATGATGTCAATATATTACAAGGGCTAACACAAACAAATGGCTGGTGCCAAAGCCATGGTTTAAAACTAAATGCACAAAAATGCATTATTATTTCCTTTGGCAAAATGGAATTCCCTACAAGTTGTAATATTGAGAGCACCCCCCCACCGAGTTCCAACCCAGTGGGTGAGACTTGGGAACACAGGGTGATCGCAATTTAAACTTGACCACCAAGTTTCCACAGTGGTAAGGGAATCCCTCTATGTAGCACATCTCATAAGCAAAGGCATTGGATGTTATAACTCCACTGTATTCGACTCTCAGACCACTAATGTACCCTTTTGCATATATATCACCAGACTCCTGCAGCAGCTGGACAGACCAAGAGGTTTCTCACTAAGAAAATACATGGACCCCTAGCCATGACCTACGTGGACAGGTTGAAAGCCATTTCACTTTACTCTGCATCTTAAAGGCTACTGTGAGGTGACTTGTGCCTGACCTATAGGGCAATCTCCAACCCTGCCCTAATGGAAATGCTGCACATCCACAAGTGAAATGACTCAAAGAGTCACTTGCTGTAAAGATCTCAGCCTAGCTTGTGACATTAACAAATCATGCTGGAGAGACAGACATGTCTCCCAGCAGCTGCCACTTCTCTGGAATAGACTCCTTATTCACAACAGAGCTCGTCACTGACTCTATTCAAACACAACATAGATAATTGGATAGAAGACCACAAATTCACCCCAGGGGTGACACTCTTGTCCCTCACAGGTAGGGGTAGCCAGTGTTGATCAGAGACCATCTTTGTTCATAAATTCATTCTTAACTACCCAAAAAAGAAGAAATGGGGATACTATGGATAGGCCTGCAAAGGTTCTAGGGCCATCATCCTTGTAACTGCCTATGAACTTATTTTATGAGAGACCAAAAATAGGATTGACCAAAAATAGGAGGCAAATATGTGGACATTCTGCAAACAGCTGGTTCATCCAACACCCCACTTCACTGTAATAAGTCGAATGCTACACTGTCCTTTTTACCAGTGTACCAAGCTAGTGGTCAACTGCATGACACACATTCCTGCCCTCCAAGTCCTGTTTCTGTGCCCTGCCCCCAACCCTCTTTCAACCTTTCAACACATTTTATTAAAAAGAAATAGCAAACCATTTGCCAGAAATGCTGCAAACAGTTCTAGTTTATGCTCAACCTGCACAGAGCACTCATGCTTTTGAAAAAAAAAAATAAAAAATAAAAAACTTCCCTTGAAACTGTAACAAACTACTTGCTACAAATATAGTGAGCAGTTGCTACAGATTATACCCTGCCAGCATGAAGAGCTACACCGCTCAGGTTTTAGGGTTTTTTTTTTAAACTGTAGCAAACTGCTCCCTGCAGTTTAGACCACGTCCACAGGAAGGGCTACAGAGTCCAGGCTTGACCGCAAATGCCTTGTGAGATCAAAATCTTAACACCTCAGGATAATCTCAGCAAAGCAGATATTACTCTTCAAAACATTGGTGATATTAGAGAATGTGCTTAGCAATAAAGGGAATGATTCTTATGTCATAGGGTACTCCATTATAAGATATACTGATGCCCTCTAACCAGACTAAACAAGGAGAAGAAAACTTTGTTGCTTATCTAGAGCCAGGATGTGCCAAAGCACACACAGGTCATTACACCACAAGCACCAGTAGGATTCCATCATGGTCGACATAGATGTAAGCGACCAGAGTGGTACCACCCTGACTATATGAAGAGACACATTATGGAACTTTCAGACAAATGTGTCTCAGGCTGATATTAGCTTAGCCTAACAGTGAGAAGCATTATACTATCACCGAAGATGATGCCAAAATAGGAGCAAAACATGACAGATTTCAACTGGCTGTCTTTCTGGTGTCATACTAAAGGGATCCAATATTTCTCAGCATGGGAACACATGGTTAACAGATCACATTATTTTGCCAAGGATGGTTTACACCTCTCCTCTTTAGGCTTTTGAATACTGGCTATAACTTTGTCCACCCCCTTAGCACCACTTTACTCAATACCAAATTGACAAACCTACCTACATAGCAAACCAGCTCAAATGAATCTCAAGGTGTTCCTGCTCAGTGCCAGGAGCTTAAATAAAAAGCTACACTCCCTCTAATCCAGCCACATACTTGAGAATATAGACATCTGTGCAGTTACAGAGACATGGTTTAAAGCAACAGAGTACCTTGAGAGTGCAAAGTTTCAGTGCCTTCCACAATTTAAGGCCAGTAGCTGTACAAAAGCTAGATGTGGAAAATCTCAAAATACATCAATAACAAGCATACCTCTAGGGTGGTCAAAGAGGATGACATGCAGGAGTTCCTCCATATGCAAATCACCATAGACAGATCCTGTATCATATCCTAGCTAGCTAGAGGTCACCCTCTGTCTCATGAAGCTCTCATCCTACGCAGCCTCATATCTACAGACAAGGAGATTCCTAGACTTGATGTTGGCTTCACATGTGACATTCATCGCAATTAACTTTTCAGAAAATTAATGCTAATTCATGTCTATTTTATGTGTTTACTAAATCAGTAGTATCTGATTTGGATGCTATTTCTCCACAAGTCTATTGCTGAGAGGACAAGAGATATGCAAACTACATAAAGCAGAAATTACTGGGTCACAGAGGCTTGGGAAGTCATTGTTAAGAAGAAACAAAAACTGTTTCATTGTTACGTAAAACTTGGCATTAAAATACCATAGTTAAGATTATGCTATAACAGAATACCTATGCAGAGATAACTACATGAGCAGCCAGAATGGAATTCAAATTGAATATTTTACCGTGCACATTTTAAGAGATGCATAGATTGGCCTAAAATCTGGATTGATGTGTGTCCTTTTATTTAGACAAAATCACTTTGGAATAACCTTTCCCAGGAACAGACATACAAGGGAATGGCTTTAGTGGCACACCACGCTGTGATGTGATTTGATGTCTACTGTCATGCAAAGTTCACTAATTAGTTGAATCAGCCAAGCTGGAAATGCAAGACTCTAGCTCAATGAAGAAGGGTTGCTTGGAGTTGTAACTTGGCCAGGAAATGAAACTTGCAAAACTGCTCTTTGCAAAAAAGTCTTTTACCTCAGTAATGTGTTGACACTTTTGCAAGCTTCTTTCAGAGAACATGTAGTACATTAGTAGGAACATTTCCAAACAACATTTCCAACACTCAGTGTAAACCAGTCAGTCAATGACTTGATCTGAAGGCTCTCAACCTTGGCATTTTTTTTCCAGGTGTTCCATTTTAAGCGAATAGAAATCTAGTCCAAATAGAAATAACGGTAGGGCTATTTGTTTTTAGAATCTGTGCTCTCCTAGTGCAGATTTAGCTTTCCAAAATAATCCGGATATCTGCCCCCATGAGGACAGAGAAGGATAAAAAAAAATAAAAATAAAATTAGGAATGAGTACTTATTTTGCTACAGGCAGCTTTGGGAGGTGCAGTAATTCATGGCAAGATAAAAAAATATATCTCTATATCTATGTCTCTATATCTATATTTACACGTTTTTCATCATTTGCCCATAGTAGTCCTTTAAACAGGAGCACAGCAAAAAGTTCAATAAAGTGGAGCTGGTCCTGGCTGCTGTGAAGAACTGGATATTTTAATCTCACAATACAGATGGAAATAAAACACTCAGACTGCTTAGAGTAGCAGTCTCACAGCACATGCATTTAACTGCCCTACACAACTGCAGAGAAAACACTGCTTATACTAACACAATGGAAGTCACAGGCTGCCAATAGTCATCATGAATTATTCAAAAGATTATATCGGCATTATATTATGGCACCAGGAGCATACTTCTTTACACAAAATGTATGTTGCTCTGTATAGGATCATAGGATATTACTAGACTATTGACCCAGAAATCATTTTAAGCCTAGCCATTTCAGCAAAAGGTCAAAACTCAGTATTACTGAAAATGTGTTTTTTATTGGAGATTATGAAACTGCAGCAGGTTGATGAGGTTGATTAAAATAATAGTAATAATTACACTTCTTGCACAACCTACTTGCGACTTACAGACTGTCTGGGCTTGCTGTAAGATACAGAAATCTGAATGGGCACATACCACCCCTAGAAGTGAACTGACATTAATACCATGCTGTCCACAAACTTTTACATATGTATGTAAATAGGCTTGCCACATCTTACTTTATACTCTGTAATCCGTACTCAGAAATCACACTTTAAGCTATCCTTCATACTTACCCCAAGGGTCTTTTGCTGTGTCCTTATGAAGGACTTCAGCCATGCTGTTGGAGTGGCTGGTCTTGGATTGTTTGTATCTTGAATTTCTCTAGGAGTGTTCAGATTAGAGATTTCTTTGGAAATGTTTGGTTCTTTTTTCTCTGTGAGACTTCCAGCTACAGTCTGAGGATAGACTATAGTCATGACAACAACCCCATTTGGTAACTGAACAGTTGAACTCATGGTGTCAAGTTATGTTCCAGCTGTATTATGTGGCAAGGAGAATACCATTACCCTCTTTATAATCTGCAAACCTCAGGTATCTGTAGAAATGGCAAGAAACAGATGCCGAAATATAATTTGACACAGTGATTATCTTAGTAGGATACAGACATTTTAGATTAAACTCCACTGCATCTATCACCTTTACTGGCTTTAACATTCCTGATGTACAATCATCATAAGTTTTACTTCCTTACAGAACTCTTATACACATTTGAGTTTTGTTACAATTTTGACTTACTGTTTTGTTAAGTAAACAAAACTATGATGACAGCTAAATGGGGAAAAATGCTCTTTACATTACCCCCCTGAACTGTTATACAGGTGATGATCCAAACCAGAACAATTTCGGCTTTAATCTAGTTCAATGGTGAGTTTAATAATGTACAAAACTAAAATGTAGATCAGATTAACAAGCACCACAGGATACGACAAAGATACTGAAAACTGACACTACTTTACTAGCAAAGACAACCACTAGGATAAAGGTTGAATATTACCTAGAATTAGTCACAAAGCAATGACTTGTACACAGTCAGATTAGTCTGTCGACAGATTTTGATTTAACTAATAAAGTTAGTCATCTGCAAATCCAAAAAATAAATAAATAAATAAATCCATACAAGATCTATGATAAAGAAAACAAAAATGAATTAAGGAAATAAGACAGACATTTACTGTGCAAGACTAAAGCAGAGTTTCAAGGTGAGGATACAGATGACCAAATTCATGCAGGAAATAGGGGAATATGGAATCTAGGGAGTGGTTTGAAATGGGGTAGGGTTGAGTTTTGACAGAGGAAACTGATTCTGGCCTACATTTTCTACTTGCTTTTGCCTCATGCCAGCCCTTCATCAAACCCTAACCCATTATCTCCCCATACACCTTTCAAGTGCTGGGACAAGAACCTACTGGTGAGAAGCTATAATTATGGCAGCAGTAAAGCAATGACGTTCTTTTTTCTATAAGCTCACACTTCTCCAGGCCTATGTGATTATGCATGCTTTGGTACATAACCACAATGCCACTAATCATGCTTAGTGGGTCAGTACAGCCCTGATCTATCTGCTTACTGCACCATAAGCTTTTGTTTTCTTGATGATAATGCAGTAGACTGAACTGCCACCCTCCCCTCCTCAGGATGTAGCAGCCACTCTTCAATGAAATTTTCAACATATCCAAGACTATCAGATGCAAGTTTTGCTCTTTTACTGAATGCATTGATTTCATCAGTCATACTCCTATTTCATCATCTTCTTTCGGCTGTTCCCATTAGGGGTCGCCACAGCGGATCATCTGTTTCCATTTCCTCCTGCCTCTGCATCTTGCTCTGTCACACCAACCACTTGCATGTCCTCTCTCACCACATCCATAAACCTTATCTTAGGCCATCCTATTTTCCTGTTACCTGGTAGCTTCATCCTTAGCATCTTTTTCCCAAATTACTCAGCATCCCTCCTCAGCACATGTCCATACCAACGTAATCTTGCCTCTCTGGCTTTGTCTCCAAACCTTCCAACCTGGCTGACCCTCTAATATACTTATTCCTAATCCTGTCTACCCCTATCACACCCAGTGCAAATCTTAACATCTTTAACTCTGCCACATCCAGCTCTAACTCCTGCCTTTTTGTCAATGCCACTGTCTCCAACCCATATAACATAGCTGGTCTCGCTACCCTCTTGTAGACCTTCTCTTTCACTCTTACTGGTACTAGTCTGTCACAAATCACACTTGACACTTCTCCACCCAATCCATCCCGCCTGTACTGTCTTCATCTCTCTTCCACACTCACCATTACTCTGAACTATTGCTCCCAAGTATTTAAACTCATCCACCTTTGCCACCTCTACTCCTTGCATCCTCACCATTCATCTATCCTCCCTCTCATTCACACACATATATTATGTCTTAGTCCTATTGACCTTCATTCCTCTTCTCTATAGAGCATATCTCCATCTCTTCAGGGTCTCCTCTACCTGTTCCCTACTTTCACTACAGATCACAATGTCATCTGCAAACATTATAGTCCATGGGGTTTTCATTTGATTTTGTTTAATGATGCAGGATTCTTCCACTTCTAAAACGTACATCAATGCTAATGAAACAGTTAAGCTCACATTTCTATAAATCCCTGGCACTTGGCATAATGCCTTCTATAGGACTAAGTAAAATTCTCCCTTTATCCTGTCTTTCAGTTTATAGAAGACTGTAACTAATGCAGTGCAAAAGCAAAACAAATGGAGTGTCTCTTCTCTAGAAGCTACAGTTGCCACAAGTGAAGTGATGATAATGACAGATGGTGTGACATTTTACATGTCTCTGCAGTAACTTCGGAAAACCTAAATGCATTACAGGCAGTAATCAGATGGAGATCTACTTCCACTCACATTACAGACGCAGACTATCTCAGGAAGCTCAAGAAGGTACTTTCTACTTGACCAAGAAAGCCACTTAGATGTGCTGATGACATATTATTGTTACTGGAAGGCAGAAATCCTAAACTGCATATTCTGTTTGTGAGCCCCAATGCCTACCTGTGGAGTTGGATTTCTAGCTTTTCTTATTTACTGCTTTTTATATTTTTTAATTAATGCCACTTCCTTCTCTTACATAAGAGTTTACACGTCTGTCTACAGCAGAAGTGATGTTTGATACCCAAGTGATTATTCAAGATGTCTCCATTTCAATTCTTCTATGGCTACACTTCATTAATTTCTATTCCCTACTCTTTACTCAATTCTTGCAATGGGACCATGTCGTCACCACTTTCACTGAACCTCATTTCAATGAACATATTTTGCTAAAATCATTGATACTGGAGAATTCCCTTTTATCCACTGTTGTGTGACCACAGAGTATGTGTATTTATGTTCAGGGGTATGGGGTGTGCAGGGGGGAGTCTCTCCCTGAAAATAATTTTAAGGTTTGTTGAAAGTGATTTCAGCAAAATATCTTCATGAAACAGGATTCCGTGAAAGTGAAAGTGTTTTTATCTACTTACACGAATCCCCAGTAACATACCATACTTGTAAAATGTTCATGAAAATTTTACTGTCCATATTGCATGAAATAGGTCTCTAGTTATTTACCTCTTTTCAACATTCACTGTTCCATAGCTAGGATGGAATCAGCATTGCTCTAACTGAATAAAAAGGATTGCTATAGGATGAGGTCTTCTATCAGGCCACCTTCAGAAAGCTCACTGCCTCTGAAACTGGAACATACCCTGCTGTAGCCTTTAGCAAGTAAAGTCCACCTATCCAGTGCTGTAAGTGGGTGTATAGAGTGTCATCACAAAGGCTCCACAATACACAATCTAAAAACAAAACACACACAAAAAGCCAATTAAGGGAAAACTATTGCCCAACAGGGTAGGTTGGAAAGGAAAATTAAGGATGGTTCAGTGGTTGTGAGGCCCAATGCTACAGCTGGATGGATTCCAACACTGAAAGGTCCATTATTTCCCTTGTTGTTAAAGTGCAAACAGCTCATTTTATGTCTGCTAATTTATTTTGTTTTGACACACACACACACACACAGTGGCAGATACATAACAAGTGGCATACACAAAGTCCTTGTTACATCAGCTTTTGAAGAACTTGCATTATCTCTGTTTTTATTTTTTCTGCTTATCAACCATGTTTTCTGAGGAGCCACTATTAGTTAATGGAAAGGGAATGGCAGCTGCAGTAAAAAGATTTCATTCCTAGCAAATAGATTTTGTGCAGGAAATAGGCATGCTAGTTTTTGTATGGGCTGCCCAGGGAACATGGGATTTTGCTGATTTTCCAACTTTCTAAAACAAAGCGATAACACTACACTGAGGAAGGCATTTTTCCCCAAAAGGGTAGTGATGTGAGTGTACATAGCATAGTCACAATGGTCCCAGACTATACCTTCCATGAAAACAAAAAAGCCAGTTAAAATGAAAAAGCTATGCTTGCAGCACTATGCTGAGCCAGGTACTCTGGCCATCAGGAAAGGAGTTTTGTAAAGGAGTATAAAAAGTGCTGTTACAATTTCCAGCTACAAAAAGCATTTCTAACCATCGACAGATTACAAACGAGGTTGGTTTCAGAGAATGTACCCCAAGTGAGCTTACCTAAAGTGCTGACGCTATTGGTTTAGCCAGTGCTATGATTCCACAGCATTCTTTTCACACAAACACCAGATAGTATAAAACAATGCTCACAGTACTGCTGTAAAGCAGGTATGAAGTCCCCTAGCAATGCAGTGCTGTAAATTAGTGGATATGGTACTGTCACAGTGGTCCCATGGTGTACTTTAATCTAAATAATAACACGAGTTAAAACAAAATAAAACAATGTTTACAGCAATGCTCTGAACCAAATCCTCAATTCCCCTGACAATGTGCTGTTGTAAGAGTGCAAAGACTGCTGTTACAATGGTCCCACAGTATTTTTTTTTTTTTTTGTTTACACATTCCAAAAAGCTAAGTTAAACTAAAACTATGCTTACAGCAGTGCTGTGAGCCAGATACGCAGTACAACAGGAGTACTTTGTTGGAAGTAAACAGTGTTCTTAAATTTCCAGTAATAAAACGTACTTTTAACCATCGCCCTCTTGTTAAGGATTTTAGCATTATGAAGTGTGTTCCAGGGGATCAGCTCTAAAGTGCCAACTCTGTTGCTTTAGGCAGAGCTATGGTTCCACAAAATAGTTTCACACAAACACAAAATAGTAAGTAAAAATAAAACAAGCACTTTTATGAACTATGTTCTTGCTTCCTAGTAATGGAGCGGTCCTGTACATTACTAGTAGTCTTTTCCCACAGTGGTCCCATGTTATAAATTCCACAAAAGCAAACAAGCAAAAAGGTAGTTAAAACAAAATGATGCTAACAAGGCTTTTCTGAGCAAGGTACTTGGTTTTCCAGCAATGGCATGCTGACAATGAGTGCATAGTGTGGGGTTTCCATTTCCCCACAAACAAGAAAGCCAGCTAAAATAAAGTAAACCACTGAGTGCAGCACTGTTGTAATCCAAATTCACAGGCCCAGGCCCTCAGCAATACAGTGCACCAAATGTGTATGGGTAGCACATAGCACAATGGCTTCAGTGTACTTTCCACAGAAAAATACAGCAGTAAAAGTTACAAACTGCTCAGTGCTAGGTCTTCAGACCCCCAACAAGACAATGCTATAGATGAGCACATAGTGTTGAAACAATGGTTCTACAGTATACTGTCTATACACAGACACAAATAAATCAATGCTTACAGCACTGCTCTGAACCAAGCAATCACTCTTCCAGCAGTAAAATGTTGGAAATGAGTATATAGGTTGTACTCACCATTGTCAGCTGTTTTATTAAAAAGGAGGAAGAGAGACAGTCCAACATATCTGCCATCTTCCAAGGAGCTTAGTTTTATAAAATGTACCCCAAGAGACCATCTCTAAACTGCTGGCACTATTGCTTGAGCTAGGACTTGCTTTTACTGTGAGCTCCAAGGCATCAACTCTAAAAGGCCAACACTGTTGCTTAGTTTAGCCTGAATTATGTGCCCACAGAATACATTCCACACAAACAGCACTGCTCTTAGCCAGTATAAAATACCCCAGCAATGCATTAATATAAATGACTGTATAGAGTCTCGTCTCAATTGCCCCACCACATACATACTACACAAACAGATAAGCCAGTTAAAGTAAAGCAATTCTTATAGAACCTTTCTGAGTCAGGTACGCAGTAGCCCAGTAATGAAGAGTGAATATGTATAAATGCAGTTACAAAAAGCAGGTCTAAACATCCACCCAGGAGCTCGATCTGCTCTGAAGTGGCATTACTTTTGAAGTATGGCCTCACAGTATACTTTCCACACAAACGGGGGAAAAAGCCAGTTGAAAAATAAAACAATGCTTATAGCACTGCTCTTTGGCAGGTACACAGTCGTCCCAGCAATGCTGTGCTGAAAGTGAGTGCATAGGGTGTTGTCATAATGGTCCCACTATATATCTTACATAAAAACAAAAGAATCCAGTTAAAAATAAAACAGAACAATGCTTACTTCACTGTTCTCTTCCTCGTGTTCCGCTCCCCCAGAAAGAAGAGTTGTGAGGTGAGGGAGTGCAATGCTGTCACAACTGTCAGTTCCTTTCCAGCTCTCATTCTTTCTCAACTGTGTTGTTCCTCCATCGCATTGGAACTAATCTGTAATCCATTTCAGTCTTAGGTAAATGTAAGATCTGTTATGAATTACCAAACATCTGCTAATCCTTCATGTGTATCAATATAATGAATGGTATCGTACCACATTTGGTCACTGCTTTCTTAATTGGTTGTGCATTTAACAATGAGATTGACTGGCTACTCAGCTTGTCAGAAGACAATGTAATAATCACAGTCTCTTCTGCAGCCAACATATCATCACCACCTTTCCCTGTCTTGCTTATTGCTGACATGACACATCTTTACTTGTAGCTGAGCAACAAAAGTAGGGCTATTTACTTGGTACCTTTATCAAATTTGCATCATCTGCAAAAATACCACTTTGGATCGCCAATGAAAGCAGGCACATGCCTACTGGAACTAACTGGTCACAAAATATAACTAATAAGAGTAAATAAACAACATTCTGGAAATTACAAACCCATAAACATGGATTTCTAAGTTTTTTCCCCCCAGGGTCTAGCTAAAAGGTTGGAAAGAATGCTAGGCAGTCAGGTGGAAGGGTGATAAGTAGGGATAAGAGATGACTAATGTTGAATTAAGTGACCTTGGTGGAATGCAGAGGTCTGTATGAGTATGGAGTAGTGTTTATTAGATGTTAGCAATTTGTCTGGCCTGACAGACTGGTGAGAATAATTCAAAAAGGTATCCTCTGTCCCCATTATCTGCTGGCTAGGAGGTTAGTAATTGCATTGAAAGGACTTGGGAGGGGTAGAGAAGTATGTGAACTTTTGCTAGCAGTCTTCAGTTGTTTAGAGATGTTATATGATGTGAGGTTTATATGTCATGTGGTCAAATGCTCAGAATATTGAACGAGAAATGTGTCTCAAAAGTCAATGTGTTGAAAATTAAAAAAAAATTTAATTCAACATTTTTTGTATGGGGCCCCCCCTGCACCTCCACACCCCCTGCTAATTATATATATCATCTCCAAGATCACACTACAGTGGGGAAAGCTTGAATTCTCTGATCCAAGCTATACTGCAGTCTCACAGAGAAAAAATGGATGGCATGTGTGATCAGCTGAGCTTCGATCAGCTATATAAGTTTTTCCTGTTTGACCATATGAACTTTTCATATAGGCATGCATGCTAATGTCAGATAGGGGCTGCTAGTGGTGCTGAAGGAATTCAGGTGGGTCAAAAAAGCAGCAGGTCTTAAATGTGATCACATCGATTTGGTAGTTTTACTCTTCGGGAAGGTAACCATTTGAAATGTCGGTACCTGCTACAGTGTGTCCTGAAACACAGTGACTGAATGGATGAAAAAATGGTCTTACATATACTACATCTGAGATGACCATATCTCAGAATATTTCCTTTTCTCTGAGGTGTGGCAATTTCGGAGTTGGTATATATAAGTTTGGGAGTATGGGGGTTTGCCCCCTCCAAAAAGAAGTTTAAAGAAGAAGAGTGATGTTTGAGAGTCGCTTTTCTCCTTCAATTTCAGTCTTTCTTTATTCAGCATGTTGGCACTTGGCATTTCGAGTGCTGGCATTTTAATAGGGAGCCCCTTGGTAAAGGTAAAATGGGGAAGTACAATTACCAGTCATGTTGGATAGGGTTATGTATTTAGGGATTCACAATTTAGGATGCTAGATGAGACAGAATATAAAAATGTGGATCTGGCAAATCAAGAAGCACATGCACAGGTGGTGAATTAGCATAAGAAAAAAGAGAGAATAAAAGATCCAGCAGTTTATATGAAGAAATTAGAGCAAAAATTGGGATTGGTAGAGGATGGGAATGCAAGATTAAAATTTAGCAATTACATTCTGAATGCCAGAGATGTATGCCTATATTACTGATTGTTAATATAAAGAAAACCAACTTCATATTATTTTGGTACTTTGTTTAAGTGGGCTTGACACTCTTCAAATTGCTGACCTCCAAATAACCTGACTGATATGCTTTAAACTTAACCCAGTGTACTTCCCCCCCAAAGCTATTAACTTTTAAATAGCTTAGCCTGTGTACTGTTCCACAGATTGTAATTAACCCAATTAGTCCTTCCAAATAGTTTAGCTCATGCACTGCTCTGAAATTTAAATTAAAGTTATGTTACTTGATCAGATTTACCTTACCTGTGCACCTTTCTGTCTAATACTTGAAGCACTGGATGGGTTAGCTAATGTGTTTTCCTTCTGTTGTCAGCCTCTTAGCACTTGATTCCCTCTGACAATGTAAGAACTGCATTATTCTTCCTGATAACAAACTCTCAGTTAACACAAATAACTATGCCTGTGAGAGGTGCAAATGTTTAATTAATTTGCAGATACTCTTCTCACCTGCACAATGCAGGTCATACACTCACACCTATACCCTTACCTCCACACCATTTTCAATGAAATCACATTAAAATGTCATATTGTATATCTCTCAACTTTTTCTTCCAGAGTTATAGACAAATCAAAAATAACTGGAGAAAAGGCCCGACAATTAAGGTAACTTTTTAGATGCTGGTACTATTAATGTATACTTTATCAAAGTAAGTCCCAGTTTTAGGAGGCATGATGCAAAAGTTTGCAAACACAAAATCTGGTGAGATATTGAGCCATTAAAATATCTCTCCCAAAGCCTCCTTGAACTAATAAGAATGAGGGAAATTCTCCAACTCATCTCCTCCATGCACACGTGCAGCATTAAATCAACAATAGTCAGATTGCTCTGATATTTGTACTACTATACAATCTACTGACAAAATACATTAGGGTTGTTGTTGTGGGGTCATTTGTTAGACATACAGATCTGCCACTCAAAAGGTTGGACAAGGAGAGGGTTGCAGTCAGTTGCTTTTCTGGTGCCAGGATCTTTGATGTTACAAGATCCCCAAAGACCCTTTCTTCAGGAAATATGACTAAGACATGGTGGTAGTCCATGTGAGAGTGAATGACTTGGGACATAAAACCCAGATGGACATGCAAAAAGACGTGTCAGAACTTTTCATGCATTTGACAAGTGCAGTCAAGTCTCTGATCCTGAGTAGAATTCTTCCTTCACTTAGAATGTTACATAGGCACAGAAAAAAGCTAATCTGTTTTAACAGTTGCTGAGTAGTTGGTGTCACTCCTGGATGATCTAGTGAGTTTCAGCATAGGCTGTGATGATTTATAGTCCAACATGCTTCAAAAGGGATGGCCAGCACTTTTCATTCAAAGGCTTCTGCATACTGGATAAAGTCTTTGCTGCCTTCATAGTGCCTTTTTAGTTAGAGCACAAATAATGGACATTCCAGTGTAGGAAATTCATCAAATCCACATTTGAACCACACTAAGGAGGTTATTCTCAATGTCAGAGGTCT
This sequence comes from Protopterus annectens, assembly GCF_019279795.1. Classification (NCBI taxonomy): domain Eukaryota; kingdom Metazoa; phylum Chordata; order Ceratodontiformes; family Protopteridae; genus Protopterus; species Protopterus annectens. The sequence goes on along the minus strand of NC_056743.1, from coordinate 1,151,974,892 downwards.
CAACAACAGATTGCCTGGTCTTAAGTTTCTCCTGGATTTGGAGCATATGCATGTTTGTGGAATTACTGAGGCTTGGTTTAAATGTAAAGGCAGCACTCCCTCCATACCTGGATTTTATACCAACCATGCCTTCAGGTCTGATGGTTCATTGGTTCATAAATTTACACTAGGTTATTGATCCAGTGGAACATTTTATAGGTTCATAGGAGGTTAGTAGGATAACAGACCGAGGGCCTTTATAAGCCTAGCTGTGTAAAAAACCCATGTACCTTAATTGACCATAGTTAGATGGCTGCTGTTAGCAGAGCAATTCTATGATCAGCACTGACTACCCCTGTCTATGAGGGACATAGATGCCACCCCTGGGGTGAATTTACGGTCACTTATCCAGTTGTCAAGGTTGCACTTAAATAGAGTCATTAAGGACCACTGATTCGCGTGAAGTGTGAACTTATTCCAGAGGAGTGGCAATCTCTGGCAGATATATCTGTCTCTCCAACATGTTTTGTTACTGTCACAGGCTAGGTTGGGATCCCTGGAACGAGTCACTCTTGTCCTATTTGATTTGTGGATGTGCAGTATTTCCATTAGGTCAGAGACTGCTCTGTAGGCCAGGCACAGGTCACCCTTAAGCAGCCTGTATGAGACAGAGTAGAGTGACAGGGCTTTCAGTCTTTTCATGTAAGTCACATTTTGGAGGACCTGGATTCATTTGGTTAGAAGCCTCTGTAGTTTCTCCAGTTGCTGCAGGTGTCTGGTGAGATACATACAGAAGGGAACATTGTACTCAAATAGTGGTCTGATAAGGGTTTAGTACAGCGGAGTTATAACTTCTTTAGTCTTGGATGCAATGTCCTTATTTATGAGATGTGCAATATTGAAGGCTTTCCTTACCACTATGGATACATGGTGATCAAAGTTTAGATTGCTATCAACCTGTGTTGCCAAGTCTCATACCACTGACTTTGAGCTTATGCAAAAGTGCAGATCAAGCTCAAAATATGCTTAATTTCCTTGTTCTTACCTTTGGATGGCTGGGATTCCAGCAGAAACACTCTGGAACTCTGGCAAAGGATGTCAAATGCAGAGCAGCTCTGCTTAACTTTGCCTAAAACTACACAAACGTGAAGCTTGTATACTGCAAAATTAAACAGTTTTAAACTAATCTGACAATAGGAAATCACACAATGATTACAACAACTCAAAATATATACCATTTTATTACATAATATTATATATTTTGAGTTGTTGCAATTTTGAGTTGTTGCATTTCTGTATGTGTTTTTTATTCGCTATGTTCATTTATTTATGTATTTCACATTTTTTTCCTTGTGCTTTATAATTGTTGGTTGGGAGGGTGGCCTAATGGTTAAGGTATTTGCCTTACAGACACAAAGTGCAGGGTTTGAGTCTCACAAGGGTTAATTGGCTAGGCTTAAAATGGCTTGCAAGGGCAGCTAGCCTAGTACTAATCTATTTCTATTTCTATTTCTTGATGTATTTTATCCTGATGTCCCTTTAAGAGAAGTTTAGTTATTCATTAGGATGATTTTTCAACTATCAGTAGGATTTGTTCTTGTCTTATTTAAGGGTGTTTGTTTTAGATTTTTTTATTCTGATAAAGAATATGAATGAGACAAAAGCACTAAATCAATAAAAGTATTTACTATTATTCCAAGTTGTTCTGTGGTGGTAGCCAGCCTGGGTTACTTTTTCGGTGTTTAGCACAGTTTTTTTACTGGGCTATTTAATTTTTTTTATTTTATTAGTACATGTTTTAAGTCCCCTGTATTTTCTTGATGAGAAACCGCTGTGGTCTCACCAGCTATTATAGGTGTCTGTTGAGATACAAACAAAAGGGAGCATTGTACTCAATTATTGGTCTGATGAGGGCCAAGTATAACAGAATCATAACATCCTTAGAACTAGATGTGATGCCTTTATTATGAGATTTGTCACACAGAAGGATTTCCTTACCATTGTGAATATGTGGTGATCGAAGTTCAGATTGCTATCAATCTGAGCACACAGATCATGTACCACTGAGTCTACACTTAGGGGGAGTGTTGTCTATATTGTAATTAGCAGGGATGTTAGCATTCCACAAGGGAATAATAATGCATTGTTTTGCATTTAGCTTCAATCCGTGGCTTTGGAACCAATCATTTGTCTGCATTAACCCTTTCTGCAGTGTATTAGCATCATTTGGGGACTCAGTGATTGCTCCCATTTTGCAATGATCAGCGAACTTGGTCAACCACAGGCTAGTATGTTTACCTGGACTTCTGAGAAATAAATTTCGAGCAGTAAAGGGCCCAGCAGAGAACCCTGTGGTACGCCACTGGTGACTGGTCTTTTGCTAGAGCTGAAGTCACCCACTTTGAAATTATGTGTCTTGTCAGTGAGGCAAATAGCTACCTATCTGGTGATACAGGGGTTAACCTAATTGGGAGAGTTTATCTGTAATACCTGAGTGGGGGTTGTGTCAAATGCCCTGGCTAGGTCAAAGTAGGAGGTATGAACTGTCTTTCTCTCATCCAGAGCCTTGGTGATGTGCTCAAAGAAGTCAACCAGGTTTAACAGACATGATCTACCCTTAAGGAATCTGAATTGGGTTGGGTCCAGAGTTTGGAGATTACCTATGCCCTTGTTGATAAGGTCCATAATGATTTTTTTCCATGGCCTTGCAAATGAGGCTAGTCAAGCTTATGGGTATATAGTTCCCAGGGTTGCTTGATATTCCCCCTTTGTGTGGAGGGAATACTGCTGCTGTCCTCCATTCTGCCAGAACATAGCCAATCCCCATGCTGTGGTTAAACAGGGATCCAAGTGGGTCTGCTAGATCATGTTCTACGTTATTTAAAAGACAACATGGGATGTTGTCATATCCCATTGATGCCATGTTTTTGGCCTTGGAGAGCACACATATGACTTCCTCTCTTGAGATAATATGCTGAGAAATGGTAGCAGGTATACTTTGATGGGTGCTTGGTGGGGACAGGGGGATGAAGTTTGCTGCAAATATGTCAGACAGCAGGTTGGTTATTTCTTCCAGGTGAGCATCCACAACCATTTCAGCACATAGCTGGGTATTCCCCTTTAGATTTCAAATGTTGTTAAAAAATGCCTTGTGATTATCCTTAGCTAGGGAAGCTATTTCTGCTTTGTAATTAGCTTTAGAGGACTTGACAAAATCTCTAATTTGTTTGTTTAGGCTAGAGATTGATTTTTTCTCTGCTGAGCCAGTTCCTTCTTGCTGGACATTAGTTTATTTTTCTTGTTGTATAGCCTGTTTATACTAGGGGTCCACCAGGGTGGCTTATTTTTCTGGTAAGACCTGGTTTTAATCCAGTCAGGCACAGCCGATTCTATACAACTGCTTAAGTGGTTATGCAGGGTTTAATGTACACCTCTGCATAGGAGTCTGTATTATCTGTGCTTGAGGGAGCTTTGAAACTTCTTATAGTATCACTTAGTAGGAGGTAAATTTTCTTGGAAATATTCCTAAGCATTTTTGAGCTTGAAGGGTATTTGGCATTATAATTACATCAAAAGAGACTGATTCGTGGACCGATCTTACCAGTGAGGACATCACATGGGGGAAGGGTGGTGGCGCAATGCTCACTCATGTTAGTGAGTACTATGTCCAGTACATTTGAGACCTTTGTGACTGTGCTAACTAGCTGGTCCAGATAATTTGCATCAACAAAGTCCAAGAACCTCTGAGCCAGCATTTCTCTGGTCATGTATGTTTCCCATTTGATGGTAGGATAATTAAAACCACCCATGACTAAGGTGTTGGGCTGTATGCTAAGTGTCTCCAGTAAGTCCAGGTATGTGGTATGCTTTTCCTGGTTCATGGTGGAGGACCTATAACTGAGAATCAGAGACTGAAAACATGCAAAGTGAAATGGCAGGAGATACTCCCATGGGAAAAGTAAAGGAGGACAGCATACATACTCAGTACTAGAGATGATTTTGTTAAAGTTATAAAAGTCAACTCAAAACTGGCCAACTTTATAGAAACATCCTCCAAGGGAGATGAGCAGATACATGGCATGATTACCCGGCATTCAAATGTTGTTACAGACCTCCAGAGGTAGAACTCTATTAAGAAAGATAAAGTTGCTGATATGGAGACATGAATGGAAGAAACGAAAGACAAATATAAAATAATTCCACCACGTAGCTAAAGCCGGTGTACTAAGAAATCAAGTAAAATAAAATAAAATGTAAAATAAACCGGCACCATGACACTCAATACTTAAACAGCAGAAAATTTATTAAGGCTTGCTACTAAGAAATCAGGTAAGATAAAATATAAAGTAAACCAGCACCACAACACTTGATACTTAAACAGTAGAACATTTATTAAGGCTTGCTACTAAGAAATCAAGTAAAATAAAATAAAATGCAAAGTAAACCGGCACCATGACACTCAATACTTAAACAGCAGAAAATGTATTAATGCTTGCTACTAAGAAATCAGTTAAAATAAAACAAAATGTAAATTAAACCTGCACCATGACACTTGATACTTAAACAGCAGAAAATGTATTAAGGCTAAATTTTCTGCTCTTAAAGTATCAAGTGTCGTGGTGCCAGCTTACATTTTGTTTTATTTTACATGATTGCTTAGTAGCAAGCCTTTATACATTTTCTGCTAAGTATTTGTGTTATGGTGCTGGTTTACTTTAGAAATAAAAGACAAACAGGTAGATTTGGAGGCTATATCAAGGCAAAACAAAAAGAAAATTAAGTCTGATTGGTGTCCCAAAGAGATTAGACAGGAATTGTCCACCTGGCACTATAGTCATTGACACCGGAAGATTCATTGAGAACAGAGACAGCCCACTGAGTACAAGGCAGAATGGTCAGATGACAAAACAATGAGCAGTGGCACATACCAAGAAGACTGGAAACTTTAGAATGAAGGCATACTTTCCATGATTTGGCAGCCAGGTATCACATGTAAAGTTGAGGGCAAGAGAATCTTTATAAAAAATGATTTTTTTGCCAGCACAGATTCTGTCCAGCAATAAAACTATTTAAACAGAAAGGAATAAAATTCAGAATAATTTTTCCAGCATTTTTCAAAATCCTGCTTCTGTAAGAATATAGTTTTTTCTGCATCCACAGGTAGCGGTAGCTAGAACGTTTTGTGCATGACAGAATGCCCATGAAAAGATCTGTAAAATTAGACACAAACTGAAATGAGGGCAGGAAGGAGCACAGTATCAAACAGATTTTCTTGATCAGAGAATAGGAGTGCAGTCACAGCAGAGAATTAGCTTCCCACTCTTTACTAGAGGGAAGGGTGCCTAGTCCAAAAGTTGAAAAAAGACCAAGAACAGGTAGGGAAAATGAAATATTTTGTGCAATGCAGTTCTAATGTATAATTAAAATAAAACTGTACAACTAATTTATTTAATGACAGGCCCAAGAGGAGTGGGAATGAAGCTTTGGTACAGACTGAAGGCGCCGAGTGTATTAGACAAAAATCTGCACAATGGTTCAGGCATACAACAGTACAACCCCAATGTCAGAGTGCAACAGGTTGCACGCGTGTTTGGTACAGATGGCTGTAGGTTCAATTCTCACACCAGGTCGATTGTTTGCTGACACTGCTGTGTAGTATAAGGGGGATGCTGCACAGTGTGCCATCCTTCAGATGAGATGTTAAACTAAGGACCAACCTGCTTGAGTTAGAGGTAGCTCAGATGGATGTAAAACATCTCATGTCACCTATCGAAAAGAGTAGGGGAAGTTCCCCAATACTGTGGCCACATTTCCCCTAGAAGCATAAATAGCACCTCAGGTCTCCCTTGAAAAGAGGTTACTGGTCTAGTCAGACTAACCTGGAAAACAAGGGATAGATAAAATAAACGGTAGACCATGTGGCTTCAGTAGAGGTATCAAAATATATGTTGGAAAGAAAAAGCAGACACATGCACTCAAATCACTCAACAACAAGTACCGATATGACTCTGTCATAGTTCATATTGGGGTAAATGACTTGAGATGTACCTCTATGGACTATATGAAGAGAAACATGACTGAACTCTCAGATTATGTGTCCCAGGCAGGTATGACCCAAGCCCTAAGCAGCATTCTACCTTCACGCAAGATGATGCCACAATATAAACAAAAAATGATTGACTTCAACAATTAGCTTAGCTTGTGGTGTCAGTCCAGGGGTATCCAGTATCTGTCAGCCTGAGAAGACATGGTCAACAGGCCATGCTGCTTTGCCAGAGATGATCTGCACCTGTCTCCTCTAGGCTTTTGGATACTGGCAATGGTGCTTGCCTCCTCATAGTGTCTTTTTTAGGCAATGTCAAAACAAGAAAAATTTCCGACATAACAAAATCCATTCAAGGCAAACTCAAGGTTCTGCTGATTAATGCTAGGAGAGAGTCTAAACATGAAACTGCACTCCCAAAAGCACTCCTCACCTTGGAAGATGCTGACATTAGTGCAGTCACTGAGACATGGTTCAGCACCACTGAGAGCACCCCAGCAGTGCAAGGCTGCAATGCCTTCCACATATTCAGACCTCAAAATGAGTGAGAAAGAACCAAAGGTAGAGGTGTATGATGTTCATTACAGTCAAGTACACCTCAAGATTGGTCAAACAGTATGAATCTCTCAAACTACTCAATTAACTATAGGCAAAATACCCTACCACATCATTTCTAGCTATAGGCTCACCACCATGAAACAAGAAAAGCACACTGCCTACCTGGACTTACTGGAGTCACTCACCATGCATCATAAGACCTTAGTCATGGGAGATTTCAACTATCTTCTATCGACTAGGTGATATACATGAGCACGAACATGCTTGCCCTGAGTTTCCTGGAATTAGTCAATACAAATGCTCTGGAACAAATAGTCTGCACCCCCACAAAACGTTCAAATGTCATAGACACAGTACTCACCAACACTGCACTCCCTCCAGTGTGATGCCCTCTCTGGCAAGGTAGGACCATAAATCAGTCTTATTCGAAGCAACTATTGAACATGTCACCATCACAGGAGCAAAAAAACTAAAAAAAACTTTTCCAAAGCAAACTACAGCCTATTAAGTGATGGTATAAAATGTTTTTTACCCACCCCCCCCCCGCAATCACTGACAACAATGACTCCTATGCAGAGGTGTACACAAATGTCCTGTATAAACACTTAAGTAACTGCATAGACTCAGTTGTGCCTGACTGGATTAAAATCAGGTTCTCCTGAAAAAACAAGCTACACTGGCGAACCTCAAGTATAAACAGGATATATAACACAAGAAGAAACTGATGTCTAAGAACAAGAGGAAACTGACTCAGCAGAGGAAAAATTCCCTCCACAGCTTGAACAAGCAAATCAGAAACATTGTAAAGTTCTCTAAAGCTAATTACAAAGGTAAAATAACATCCCTAGCTAAGGATAATCATAAGGCATTCTTTAACTATGTCCAAAATCTAAAAGGGAATGCCCAGCTATGTGCCAAACTGGTAGTAGATGGTACCACTCATACTATCCCAGAGGAAATTGCCAACCTTCTAGCTGACAGATTTGGCGCAAACTTCACAGCCGTGTCCCCACAAGCCATACATCAAAGAATACCTGAAACCAGTCATCTGCCTAGTATCTCTAGAGAGCAGGTCATATCTGCACTCTCTAAAGCCAAAAACACAGCCTCAATGGGACCAGATAACATCCCAGGTACATTCTCTTTAACCATAGCCTGAGAACTGGCTTTGTTCCAGCTGAATGGAGAACAGCAACAGTAATCTACTTGCACAAAGTGGGGCCATCAACTAACTGTGGGAACTATAGACTCATAAGTCTAACCAGCCTCATCTGCAAGGCCATGGAAATAATTATCATGGATGTTATCAACAAGGACAAAGGTGACCTTCTAACTCTAGACCCAACCCAGTCTGGCTTTGTTAAGGTTAGATCATGCTTATTAAACCTAGTAGACTTCTTCAAGAAAGTCACCGAAGCCCTGGATGAAGGTAAGACAGTGCATACTGCCTGTCTTGACCTAGCCAAGGCTTTTGACACAATCCCCCACTCAGGTATCATTGAGAAACTCTCCCATCTGGGGAGTAACCTTTATATCACTAGATAGGTAGCCAACTGGCTCACTGACAGAACACACATTGTCAAAGTTGGCGACTCCACCTCTGCTAGTAGACACGTCCCTTATGTCGTACCACAAGGATACTGTTTGGAATTTATTTCTTGGAAGTCCAGGCTAAAGTAGATGCCTTTGGCTTACCAAGTTCGCTGATGATTGTAAAGTGGGTGCAGTCAGTGAGTCCCTCAATGATGTTAACATAGTACAAGAGGGTCTAACACAGACAAATGACTGGTGCCAAAGCCATGGTCTAAAACTAAATGCAAAAAAAGTGCATTATATCCCCTTTGGCAAATCGGAATTCCCTGCAAATTACAATATTGACAGCACTCCCCCCAAGTTCAAACCCAGTAGTATGAGTTCTGGGAACACAGGTCGATAGCAATCTGAACTTGACCACCAAGTTTCCACAGTGGCAAGGAGGGAAGCCTTCTACATTGCACAGCTCATAAGTAAAGGAATCACATCCAGGTCTAAGGATAACTCTACTACACTTGACCCTTATCAGGCCATTAATAGAGTACAATGTTTCCTTCTGTATGTACCTCACCAGACACCTGCAGAAGCTGGAGAGAACACAGGGGTTTCTCACCAAGAAAATACAGGGCCTCCAAACCATGACTTAGGTGGATAGACTGAAAACCCTGACATTGTACCTTGTATCATATAGGCTGCTGAGAGATGACTTGTGTCTGGCCTACAGGGCAGTCTCTGATCCTGCTCTAATGGCTATGCTGCACATCTACAAGTCAAATGGAATATATGTCACTCAGTCTAAGGATGTTAACCAATCCTGTGACATTACCCGAACATGCTGGAGAGACAGATACATCTCCCAGATATTGCTGCTACTCTGGAATAAACTTCCAAGTCACATGAAGCAGAACTCCTCACTGACCCAATTCAAGCCCGTCCTGGACATATGGATGGGAGATCACATATTCACCATGGGGATGGCACCCACGTCTCTCATGGACAGAGGTAGTCAGTGTTTACCATAGACTTGCTCTGCGAATTACGTCCCTCTAAGCAAGGACAACTGAGGCAATTTGGGACTAACATGGCTAGGCTTGTAAGGGCTCTAGGGCTGCTAGTCTGGAAACCTCCTATTAACCTATGAACCTATGATGGGAAGGCATAAAGACTATAAACAGAGAATTTTAATAAGTTAACTCACATGTATGTAGTGAACATAGAGACATGAACAGATAAAATCATTGCAAAAACTTTTTTGAAAAGAAGAAACAAGGGAAAAGATGTTGGATAGTACAAACACACTTAAAAAAGGGATGATTGATGTGGGAGTTAACCTACAACAGAAAGCTAATTGTACTGTTCAACCACCAACAAACGTAAAACTGTAATCCATAACCAGAATAACCAGGAATCAAATTGCTTAAAAGACACAATATTCTGTTTTATTCATACAAAGTATAAATTCTCCTTTGTATGAATAAAACAAAATATTGTGTCTTTTAAGCAATTTGATTCCTGGTTATTCTGGTTGTGGATTACAGAAAGCTAATTGTACTTCAGGTATAGGACTGAATTTTAAGTGCAGGCAAATCTTGCCTGAGGATTGTAAATATGAATAGGTGTGTTAATATTATTTGTTGGGGGGATGTTTTGAAAAACTGTTTTAAGAGTGAATAGGCTAACTGTTTGCAGTGGGAAAACAATAAATCAAGTGGGTAACAATAACTTAACAATAATTAATATGATTAGATTGCTTTCATGGAATGTAAATAGGTTGTCTAACGAGGAGAAGAGAAGGAAGGTCTTCCAGTATATAGCCACAGTAAGGCCAGATGTAGGGTCTATATTAGAACATTGAGGTTTCAAACCTCGAATGTTCTAATATCAAACCCTATGCAGCGAAAGCTTAAAATATCGAAGCAACAGAAACCCGAATTTTTTCCTAGGGAAAGAATTTGGTTGTCCGTTTCTATTGCTTCGGTATTTTCAGTGCTGTGGTGGAAAGTTACCAGTCAGGTTCAGGTAAGTGTGCGATTGTGTGGATGTGAGGGTTAGGGCAGGTTAGGTGAGTTAGGGTTAGGGCATGGGTTAGGTATGTGTGCAATTGTGTGGACATGAGGGTTAGGGTGGGTTAGGTGAGTTAGGGTTAGGGAGCGGGTGAGGTGAGTGTACGATAGTGACGGACCTTAGGGTTAGGGTTTGGGTTAAGGTAAGTGGATAGTTAGTGGTGTGTGTATAGTTTAGTGTAGGGTTAGGTGTAAGATTTTAGGTGTATGTGTGTGGATTGCTGTTTGTTTGGTGAACTTGTGTTGTGTGTATGTGTTTTGGAACAGCAATTTTTTTTCCCTAGGAAAATAATCGCTGTTCTGACAGTTTGAGATTGTAAGCTTTCACTTACATAGGGTCGATTAATCACCGTTCACTTTTTTAAGTGGTCGGTGATCTAATATAGACCCCAGATGTATGCCTCCTATAGGAGATTCATCTTTGGCCACTAGAGCATAAAGGTTTATTTAGGGGGCCACTGGAATAGGGGGAATATGCATCAGTGGTGGTAGGCTGGAAGACAGGAGTAGTAATAGTGATTGTGCGCTTCTGTCTGTTGCCATGGAAACACAGCTGGAAGATCTAGAAGAATGACTTGAAGCAGTGAGAAGGACGTTAGAAAGGAATAAAATAACACTAGTGTCATTACATTTCCCTCCAGGTTTCAATGCCACAGAATTTCAGGAGATGATGACAGAGTTGTTATCTTTTCATGAAGGGGTGCTGATCTGTACTGGTGATTGTGATGTAGTGACTTCAACTAAGAATGTTAATAAAGAGCCCAGGAAAGGAAAAAAAACTACAAGACTGGGCAGGTGCCATGAGGAGACACTAGGCAAATGTGGGCCTAATAGTTATAGCCATATTGTTTTGAAATGAAAAGAAAAATCACACTCAAATAAAATTAGAAAGACAGATTCGGTTAACCACTCCTGTAATTAAAACAAAGTAATTTATTAGCGCTTTCATTTGCCAGTATTGCTAAACTTCATCAGATACATTGAATAAAGGAAAATACGTCATTTAAATAGTAAATACAAGTTAAACATCACTTCCTGTTTCTTAAAGTTAAAGTAAAACCCATGAAATTGTTCCAATAAATCAGAATAAATATTCTCCAAAATAATGAAGATAAATGTGTTCTAAATAATTAATCTATCCAAGGATTTCAAGTTTAATAAACATTTAACATTGCAGTTGTCATTGAGACCAGGAAAGTTAAAAGAATTAAGGTGTAATTGCCAAAATAATTCTTTTTCTTCTAAAATCAAAGACCATGCCCCCCCCCCTCCTTTCAAGAACAACTTTGTCTAAAATGGGAAATGAGAAACAATGTTGACTGTTCTCAATAATGTGTTTAGCTAAAGCATTGTTGGAATTGTTTTTACGGATGTTATACATATGTTCATATATGCGCTGTTTCAAAGGTCTCTCAGTTTTACCTACGTAGAAACAGTCGCATTTGTCACATGAAGCCAAATAAACCACTCCTTTAGTTTCACAATTATATCTATCTAGAATGTGGAAGTGTTGTCCATTTATGTCTAAGTTCTTACCCACTTTTATGTGTTTACAAAAATTACACCTACCACATTTGTATATACCAGGGTTGGTTACTAATTTTCTAAAAGGTCTCTCCAAAAGTGTTTTCAGATTGTGTCCTCTTTTGAAGGTAAAAATAGGTCTGCCACCTAGTTTGTGGCATGTAGTAAGACTGGTTTGAATTAGAACCCAATTTTTAGTCAAAACGTTTTTTAAAAGGCCTGTGGTGTTTGGGGCTTTGAAACAGCACATATATGAACATATGTATAACATCGATTCTCAGCTAGAGCATCTTCTGTGTGGCGACACGTGTGAATGGGCGTACCTTAGTTGAAGGTTGTGCATCAGGGCTGGCAACTCGGCACATAAAAATCTACTGCCAATCATTAGCGGACCGGAGTTCTGCTGTGGCAACCCCTAACCGGGAAAAGCTGAAAGACACAACAACAACAACACAACAACCTCAAAAGCATCAAAAGGAATTTACAAACAGGTATGTTATTGTTATACTTAACCAACAAAATCCTATGCAAGGGGGAAATGCACGGTCCAAACCAAATGCCACGAAACCATCAAGTAGACCAGCATGAACAGTTTGGAGTAAAAGTTAATCCTTTATTGAACATTCAAATGCAGACCGGTTTCGGCAAGTGTTGCCTTCTTCAGTGTGGGACAAAACAACAAAGTCCCATCCATCAAACATTTTATATGAACCTTCAGCCAATAAGGCAACCAACTTCATAAATATTAATGATGCAGAGAGAAAAAAATTTTTGCCATGACAAAATATTCCTTGTAATGGTCAAATGTTGACTACAAATACTGTATGACCATTAAAAAGATCATCAGAAAAACTCAAGCTGGCAGATATAAAATAAAAAAATATAAAAATATAACAAAGAAAATGAAAAATAAAAAATAAAAATAGAAATTGCATGTTAGACATAGTAAGTAAGGAGAGTACATAAAAGATATATACATTGGATATAAAGTATTCAAAAAATGTCAATATGATCAATAGTATAGTGTATAGCACAGTTCACCAACAGACAAAAGTTAAAGAAAAAAGTTAATGAAAAAATGCTGTATGTTGTAGACCAAACATCATGATCTGGATATACAACAATATATTGAACAAACCCTCCATCTGGTGAATATCCATAGTACCTATAATGAACAAAATTAGCAATAGCTAGATTGCACTGATCAACCACTCCAAATGAGATACCTAGGGACATGTTAATGTAACACATAAATGGTAATATCTGTCATAAGTCTTGATATCGGAAAACCCTATCAGAAAAACAACAAGGGCTCATACAAAACAAAGCAGACCTACCCCCTTTGGGAAACAATGCCACCCAGAAATAAGAAATAGTTATACAGAAACAAACATAGACCAAATGTATATGCCATATATACATATATTGGATAGGCTTGTGCAACTGTTACATATGAAACCCATTAAAGATGGTCATTGAGCCCAGGGTAGAACAAACCCCCCAATGTAATTATCCAATATTTCTCTTTGTGATCTAATAGGCCATGCCAACCTTGTTTATTACTTCTATCGCCGGAAATGCGATCAATGATCATGAAATTGAATCTGGCCTGTGGATGTTTGAGTGTATGTTGGTACAAAGCACTAGTCTCTTTGTGATTTCTAATGTCACTACGATGTTCGTTCATTCGAGATCTAAATGCCCTAGAAGTTTGGCCTACATAGAATGCACCACAATAACAAGATGCTAGGTACACTACCCAATCACTACTACAGTTACCAAATGTTTTGATGTTAAATATCTTACTAGTGTTGCGACTGGAAAATTCCTTGGATTTGGGCATATAGGAGCAAGATCCACAATGACCGCAGGGAAAGGAGCCAAAAAGCTCATCACCTTGTAAGGTAAGTTGTTTATGAATGGTACCTCCACTAGCCATGTGTTTATAATGTGACAAATATGAACCCAAGGTTTTCCCCCGCTTGTATGAAAACCGACATTGTGGGCCCAAAACTGATCGTAACCGGTCATTAGCCAATAGGATATTCCAATGTTTGTTAATAATATTCCTAACCATATTGATATTTCTTCCATAAGTCGTAACAAACCTGACAAGGGTACAAGATGTATTCTTGTTTTTGTTTTTGTATTCCAATAGTTGTTCCCTATCCATACGATTTGCCCTACATCTGGCTGAAATTATATCATAATGGTCATAACCCCTGCTGGCAAACCTCTGACTCAGATCCATACTAGCTACTTGATATTCCTCATCCTTGGAACTAAGACGTTTTATGCATATGAACTGAGACACTGGAATGCTTCTGATAGTGTGATGGGGATGCAAGCTGGAAGCATGAAGCAAAGTGTTATATTGTGGGTACTTGCGAAACACCTTCGTGGATAGGGTGTGGTCAGAATTTCTGGAGACCGTGACATCCAAAAAGTTGATTGAATTTTGATCATGTGTGACTGAAAATTCAAGTCCCCATGCATTATCATTTAAATAATCCACAAATTCATATCAGTAACCCAAGTCCGCACGCCACACTAACCAACAGTCATCCAGATATCGTCGCCAGATGTCCATCTCCACCTGATAGATGTTATGTAAAGCGTCATATATCATGTACTCCTCAAAGTAAGCCATGAAAAGATCGGCATAAATGGGAGCAAAGGATGCTCCCATGGCAGTCCCTTGCAACTGCCAGTAACACTGGCCTTGGAAATATAGAACATTTTTGTTGAGTACATGTTCTGACATACAAATCAATAATGTGTTAAACCCTGGTGTGTAGAGATTTGCCCTATCTAACCAGTATTGAAGGCAAAAATTTTTTTCTCTCTGCATCATTAATATTTATGAAGTTGGTTGCCTTATTGGCTGAAGGTTCATATAAAATGTTTGATGGATGGGACTTTGTTGTTTTGTCCCACACTGAAGAAGGCAACACTTGCCGAAACCGGTCTGCATTTGAATGTTCAATAAAGGATTAACTTTTACTCCAAACTGCTCATGCTGGTCTACTTGGTGGTTTCGTTTTATTGTTATACTTAAACCAACTGCAGGCTTATGCTTAATCAAGAATTATTATCCTATATTACTGATTTATCCAGATATTAAACATTTATTTAGTGATACTGGCTTAAAGGGTTCATCTTGTTGCTAATCAGATTGCCTCAATGTCCTGCTCAGCATTTATAGAATCAAGCAGAACAGAAAAGGAGCTTATGCTGAAATTAATTTTCTACCATAACATGAATCATGATGGCTGGAAACAAGATGTTTGATGATATTCACGTCCCTTCTCTCTTTTAACTTAACAGCTTTTTCTTTCCCAGACAGTTATTTTCAAGCCATTAAAGTTTTATTTGATTTAGCTCCCACTTGTTTAGCATTAAATGGGAGCTCTTCCTCTTATATAAAGATTTCTATAGCTACAAGGCAACCCAAATTATTACAAATTATTACAAATCTATCAAGACCAACAATTATTTGGTATTTATTTCTTCAATCTAAGTACCAACACTACCTCATTTGCAGGCATCCAGTGCTATTTATCCTTCATCTACTCCAGCTAACAGGAGATTATAACAAAGCTTCAAATTACAAGTTTAACATTTATAAATCAACCCTTTTCTCATGAGTTCCATGAATAATATGTTAAACTCATCTCTGCCATCAATGTCATAATATCACACTCAGAAGCCTAAACATCTGAGAGTTAAAAACATATTTATTGACATTTGATAACCAGGTAGGTGAATGGTCATGGGCCACCAAGCAATAGTTTAGTGCATCAAATAAAGACAGTAAAATGCAGATTTACAACAGTTATTTTGAGTAAATAAATATATATTACCATGCTGATAGAGAAAGACAACTGCAGATTTACAAACAATAGTTTGGATGCATGAATGCTCAGAATTTGGCATCTTCATTCAAAAGTAAGTTTACAGTATTTATAATGGTAAATGCTTTGTGCTTTACAGTGGCAGTAAAAAGTATTCAAGTATATCACACTTGTTAAAAATAGCACATTTACAACACAATTTTTGATGTCAAAATATATCCAACACTTGTACCTTTCTTTATATGAATTTGATCTAAATGTTAGTAAAATTAAAGTGGACCAAGATAACTGGAACAAATTCAAATTTAGCTTGCTTGCTTGCTAGAAATTTAATTGTTAAAATGAATGCTTTCCTCATGCTATTTTACTGCTCCCTGCACCTGACCATGAGCTGCTCTGAAGCCCTCACCTCATCCATCGGTTCTATGAAACTTCCTTACATCCACCAGGCTGACTTCTACCCATGGTTGGGGGTAGTAATGAGATTATTGCTTCCTAGAACAGTGTTACTGTTTCTAGAGAGTTTTTTCTTTTAAAATCTGTTCCCTGTCTTTGCATGCAGTTTTGATGCTCAAGGGAATGGCATGCAATTGTCTTATGATGTCTCTTCCATGCCTCCATCCAAGACTCAGGAAAAGTGCTGACCAACCTTGTTGACAATACTCCTTGCATGTCTGCAGCCTTCACCAGGGATCAACTCTGAAGGGTTGTCTGAGTTTGCACCTTCCCTTCAGGATGGTCTTGCTCAACCTTCCTGCTTCACCATTAAGTATCTGAGGCACTAACTGAACTTGGATCACCTGCCCTTTAGTTAGGGCTTTATCTCTTTGCCTCTGATGAGGCTTGCTATTTTATTTTTTGTAATAATTTGATTTCACTTATTTCAAACAAAATCTTTAGAGTTCTAACAAAATAATCTCAAAGTTTCCATAGAATAAAAAAACAATCTCTTGGTCAGCTTGCATTATCTTTTGAATTCATTAACCAAAATTTGAAAGTTAGATGCAGGACACAATGGAATATAGTAAAAATAACAATTACTGACCATAAATAGGATAATTTGTGAATGCAACTTTAATAAAATGTTAAGTGCTTTCATCCCTAACTATGGGACTTCATCAGAACATCCAACAGCTGAAACTATTGAAGCAATCTATTATCACAATTAATTAACCAATTAAGTTCAATTAAAAACAAAGCATCTTCTAATGCAATTCAAAAGTACATTGTCTATCATTTGAATCTTATAAATAGCATGTGTATAATATAATAAAATATGTTGATAACAATAAAATACTATTCATTAAAAATCCAATTTATTAACATTCATGAATTGGATTCACAAATTATCCTATTTATGGTCCGTGGTTGTTATTTTTACTATATTCCATGGTGTCCTGCATCTAGCATTCCTTTTTTTGTTACTGGTTTACTTCTGAATGCTTGCCCATTGTTTTGGTATCTTTTGAATCCATACTTAATGGACAAACTTAAGATCTCTAACATAACTATTTTTACAAGGTGTCTAGACTAGTTAAACATTTTAGCATTTCTGGACACTTTACACAGCATCTTGCTATATCCTTGTTTAGGTTATTTCAGTTAGAGTACTCTTAAGAGTCCAGTTATATCAGGTATCTTTTTGAAATCCTTTTCATTTACATGTAAGTGATCATATATATATTTTCTAAACATTCATCATCTGTTAAACTGTTAACACTTGACTCTGAATTTCTAGGAGGAATTGGGTTGTGTAAACAATTCCTTTTTCCATAAACACTTCCAGATAACCCTAACCTCTCAACATGTTAGATTTTCCAGGCTACTCCAGTGGCATAAAGGGATAAAGCCCTGACTATCCCCAAGTGGACCAAGGTTCAGTTAGAGTCTCAGGTGACTGACAGAGCAGCTAGGCAGGGAAAGACATGTCCAGCCTAGGTGGGAGGGTGCTCATTTGTGTGCTCCCTAAGGAGAGGCATAGTCCAAAGAGGGAATTTGCTCTCAGACATAATCAATGAACATGGGGGGGGGTAGAAAAAGGACGAGGGTAAGTCATAAAAAAAAAAAAAAACTGTGGATGGATGCACAGATGAGCTGCGCTCCAAGAACACATTCAAGATCCACAACCAGCCCCAGTAAAATCAGAGTAAGTCCGGGGAGGGGTTGGGGACTAGCTGGTAAACCTATTGTAGACATTTAGTGCTGTGGTTCAGACCAAAAAAATGAGGTCCAAGGGGACAAAAAGAAAACATCAGATTTTGGAATGATAAAAAATCTATGCTTATATCTTTTAATGTAAGGTAATACTTCAATAACTTTAACAGAGATGTTGAATATATAGCACCTTGAAT
The DNA here is from genome assembly GCF_019279795.1 of Protopterus annectens. Taxonomy (NCBI): domain Eukaryota; kingdom Metazoa; phylum Chordata; order Ceratodontiformes; family Protopteridae; genus Protopterus; species Protopterus annectens. The sequence goes on along the minus strand of NC_056743.1, from coordinate 1,151,956,987 downwards.
CAAGGACCATTCCACAACTCAATTTAAAAAAATGTTAGATCCTTTCTTTTTGGGGAGATTGATAACAACAACAGTGCAATGGCATAAGAGGTTGCACACTTGACTTTGGTGCAAAAGGCAGTGGGAACTTTTTCATACCAGTTAGATGGATTTCTGACACTATAGTGCAGCATAAATGGGTACTAAACTGCTGAGTGTGTAGTCCTTCAGATGAGACATTAAAATGAGATCCCATCTGCTTGTGTTGGTGGTAGTTCAGGTGGATGTCAAAGATCCCACACCACCTAGCGAAAAGAGAAGGGGAAGTTCCCTGATGCAGTGGCCGAGTTTCACCTAGTAGTTTAAGTATCACCTCAGGTCTGTCCACTGAAAAGGGGTCACTAGCCTATTGGTACTAACCCAGTCAACAAAGATTAAATAAATAAAAAAATGGTTTCCTCATGGTTGATTTACCCTTAATTTCCGAATGTTTTGTACTATTCTGCTACTCATTCATCTAGTTACTGCATGATATTGCTTAAAATAATATGTTTTTTTTTCCAAAATGGCAAACAACTATGTACAATGCCTACAAAAATATATATTTTCTTAAATTTATTGAACAGCAGTTTGTGTTCTGTATGCTGTCTACCTGAGTCCCCATAAATTAGCAGCAATGGGCAAACCTGACTCCACAAACTGCAATATTTGGTATAATTCAGTTGAGGATGTTTTCATACAGTTTGGCCATGTAAATCTATTTGTCTGTCATTAATCTAAGAAATTTCTTTAAGGAACCATCAGATTCCTTGATTATGTGTCATTGCAAATGGAATTTCCTGCTCTGAAAGTGGAATCCTTGAATTGTTGCTTGTTACTTGTTACATAATTTGTATGTTACCTCTAAGGCCATTCTTTACCAACTTCATTTGGTGGATTCATGACTTCCTATTCCCATGTTTAATTAAAAAAAGGTTTTAGAATGGTCATTTATTGATAATATATGGATTTTGGTTATATTCTAACATAATTATGATGCATATGTTGGTATCTATTTCTGTGTGATGGTAATGCTATCCATCTATCTCATGGGTACTTACAATGGGTTTGGCTTAATTTCATGTATTTTTTTCTCTAATTACCATTAAATCTAATAATATATTGCAGCATTTTAAAGGTTAAAAGATCTCATAGAATAAAGTGTTAAGTTTCATGGAGTATACTGTGCCAAAATTTGGGTATTTGATTTGGGCCTGCCCACGGGCACTATACACCCTTACACAACATGCATGACAGCCTGGCTGCAGTGATCAGTAGTCCTCAGCTATATCATAGCAATGTGCACCTTCTGCGGCAAACAAAACCCAGCTCAAGACTTTGCTACTGTGACTGCCTTCAAAGCATATTTCTACTTTAATAGCTTAAATTGTTTGCCCTAACCTTTCTGGGTTGTTTTCTTGTTTTTGAGTTTTTCATATTTCTTTGTAATCTCAGCTGTCAACTTGAAAAAAAAATGTTTTCATTCTGGTTTACATAGTTGCTTCTCACAAAGAATTGAACAATTAGCAGTGCAGTATTTCATATTTCCTCAAACTTCATGTACCCACGACTGCCTTTTTTATTGTTTTTTCTCAGTTACTGTAACAATAACCACAATGTTAAGCAAATACTTTTTGTGCAGGGAATCCAGAATCATCCCACTTGTACAGCATCACTGATTTCCATTTCTTCCTATCTTATGAGATTTTTAACTTATTCAGTAATCTATTTTACTTATGGCTTGGATCACAAGGGTAGGGGAAATTATATTATTATATTATATATGGACAGTTTTGGCTAACAAATTAAACAACATGTTTTGGGAGGTGGGAGAAAATGGGTGGAGGAAAAAGAAAACAGACAGTGAAAGAACTTGCATACTCTACACATACATATATACACACACACACACACACACACACACACACACACACACACACACACACACACACACACACACACACACACACACACACACACACACACACACACACACATGCGCGCACTTTGACTAGAACCAAGGTCCCTGGAGCTGTTATCAAAAGATTTTAACTACTGATTCACCATGTTGGTCAGTACCTGCTCACCTGTACACCAGGAGAGCCATGAGCAGCTATGCACAAGCTGACACTTTGACTGCTTTTCCCCCATAGCAGCATGCAGCACGATGACTTATGAACCGTTTATATACCCTAACAGGGTTCCCAAAGGAAAATCTAAATTTTGGTTGTCACTAGTATAAGTGATTTGAAGCCTGGGTCTTACGTAACAAAACCTTATTCCTTCAGTAAGCTCCATATATTTTAGTCTGTGTCACACAAATACCATGGTTGCTTCTTCAACTGCCTGTTTTAATTATCAGGTTTAATGCAAAAATCATTACAATCAGTGCTATCAAATAAAATGGTCCCTGTGACTTGTTGACAGTGGAAATTTGAAAGTAACACTGCTAGAAGAACCCAAATCAGTTACCCATAGTCCATTGCTCATTTTTTTCATTTCCTGCATTTATCTTAACATCTAGTAACCCAGTATACTGCAAATAACCAGTACACATACAAACAGAGCTATTGATATAATGAGATGCCAATGAATATAGTTTATTCATCAGACATGGGATGATTGTTACATTCAGTGTTTGCATAAAGTTTGCTTAGGTGGAACAGGCAGATGTTTTGCGATAGCTGTGACAGCAAATATGCCTATCCATAGCTAGTGGGGTTTGACTTTATTGGCCTGAAATTGTCCATGAAAATGACAAAACAAGTCATGGGCATTCAGAATCGCCAATTAGCTGAAACACTTGATGTTCATAAGGGTCATTTGCATATATCCCATGTGCCTCTGATACAAAGAGGTTTGGGAGGTCACTCAGTGGAGGTTTTAGCTTTGCTGGAGTTTTTATTTTGTTTGTACTGATTGGTTTTTCAGTGATCTTCTCACTTATTGTTTTAGTTTTGAATGAAGTATTAGCAAATATATGAACTGTCAAGGATGCTTTTCCAAACAGAGTATGCTGTGGACAGTCACAGCAATCTGTAGTTTATGTACCATTCAATGTAGGTAATTTATACAAAAGTCGAAAGCAGAGGATTTGAACCATCTGTCAGGAATACCAGAAATGTTGTTCTCCAGACTACCTCTGTGAAAATGTAATATAACTTAGTTGTAACTTTGTTGTGTGCATCTAGATTGCTGCTGTATTCCATGTCAGCAGTGTTGTTGCTACTTGCTTCAGTGGCTCTGAACTATTACTGTAATATCATCACAGTTTACATGTTCATATACACAAGTATAGCTATATTTTATAGAATTATACTCTCTGCAGCAGTAACCTAAGTATTTGAAGGAACATATCAGTAGCCAGGGAGATTCAGAACACCTAAAGAATGAGGACATAAAAGTAAAGTAAAATGAACAGGTGACATAACAGAGATTTACTGCTTTGTCTAGTCCACATAGCTCTCACGTTCTTTACTCAAGAATCAGGCACAAACAAAACATGGTGGAGGGGGAAACAAAGGCCCAAAATCATGAATACATTTTAAATCTTACTCTAATTCACTTAAAAGGGTAATAGAACAACAGGTTTTGCATCGATATGCATTTTTCTGAATAATAAGAGGTATGAAGTTCTAATGCCTGGCATTATTAAGTGACTGCAATCCTCAATGATTTAGAAGAACAACAAAACTTTTATGAATGCCAAGGCAAAATATGAAACTAAATCAGAGGCATTGAGTAAAATAAGGGACATTTGAGAAGTATGACAATCCACCTAGGGTATATACAAGCAGAACATATGGGATATAGAATATAAATAATCCATTTAGTAAAACAGCTTTTATATGGAATATTATATTACAGGAGCTGAAAAACAAAATAAACCTAAAAGCTATGGTTTAATTCAAACAACATTATCTGACATAGTGAAGGCTCAAGTAAGTCATTCATCCTTTCAAGTACTAATGATATTACTAGAAACAAGGAGCATAATCAGATTGCCATACACAGGAACACACTTACACACACACACACACACACACACACACACACACACACACACACACACACACACACACACACACACACACACACAATCGTAAATCCGTTCAACTGTTTTATTTTGTGCTTGTCCTACTTTTGAAGCCATGTCCTGCTTTTCAAAGAAGTGCAATTTCTGAAACGTTCATTACCTGAAATCATCAGTTTAGTGTGAAGTTCTCTGAGCTGTTTCACTTTTAGTAAATATTGCCTCTTACTCTCTTTCTCTTTCTCTCTTTCTCTCTCTCTCTCTCTCTTTCTCTCTCTGTCAAGGCAAAGCGTATGTCTGTTTGCCTTCCGGATCAGTAAACTACATGGGGGAGGAGACTGTGTAATACTAACACACTCTGGAATTTACAGTTGCTGTTACCCAGACATGCAGTGTTTTCTCTGATGGCCAGAATATCTAACTTTGAAGATTTTCAGTGTAAGATATGATTCTGTTTGCACATTTGGAGTCAGAAAGGGAATATACACACATGTAAGTATGCTTTGTACTTAGAAGAAAAACATGGGACAATAAGACATATTTATATTGTTCATTTATTTCATCTAATTATTCTAATTTGCCTTCTTTTTATTCAGCATTTCCTGCAACAGTGAATTCTAGGGTCTTATCAACATTTCCATGGCAAAATGCTGCTTAATGCCTGTCAAGTACTGGAAGTCCTCAGTTTACTATTTTGGTCCCTTTAGACATCTTTTATTTTCAGACCTGTGCCTATTAGCATACATTTTGTATCATGTCATTCCCTTGACTCATTTTTCAGTATCACCACACTCTTCATTCCATGTAAACCTCTAATCTCTTTGGTTGCACACCTCTGCACTCCCTTCTGTGCCTAATGTTTTTCTTCTTTATGAACACCACAGCTGTACACAGTATCACAACTGCAGTCTTATCTTTGTTTTGTACAGTACCAGTTCTTCTTCTTTCGGCTTTTCCCGGTTAGGGGTCACCACAGTTTGGCACGATTGGCAGTAGATTTTTTTATGGGTGCCAAGGTGCCAGCTCAACGCCCAACCTTCAGAGAAGGCATGCCCATTATACGAATGTCTTTCGAATGCCACTCGACCGTGGGGAGGACATGCACACTCCACAAAGAAGGCGCTCCAGCCGAGAATTGAATGGGAGAACCTCTTGCTGTGAGGCAACAATGCTACCGCTGCACTACCGCAGCTGCAGGACCAATATGATCTCATATTCCCCTTTTTTGCTTCACTACTGCTTTCGTATATGCTCTCCTTGGATTTTCCTGTATTATTGTGAACTCCATGTTTCTCTTTTCAACAGTATTGCTATATCTCTAGAGTACATAGATTCCCATTTTTGTTCCACACTTAAATTTACATTTCTTTACACTGAACCCTTTACCTTTCAGCTCACTTCTGCTTTGTCCCTCACATTAGATACTACTGTGTCTATTTCTGTGTCATCTGCAAATGTTACTTTTGTTCCTTTCTCAGTTCTCATATCTGATACATGCAAAAAAGAAGAAAAGAAATGACCCCAGCACTGACCCCTGTGACACTTAATTATAGCCTGTGCCTGACAATTAACTTCTTTGAACATGACCCTCTCTTTTCTTCCTGCTAACAAGAATTGTTGCCTACCTCATCATATTTCTGTTTGCTCCTGCTCCCTTCAGATTCCATACAATCTCTATTGTGTAGCATTATGAAATGCTTAATAAGGTCCATGTATACACCAACCAACAAGTCTCCATTGTTTGCTGCTGATATAAACATGCCGTACATTACTGTCAGATTTATTTGACATGATTTCTTTGAAAAGAAACTGTGCTGGTAATAAACCGACAGTCTTTTGCTTGTAGGTAATACACCAGATACCAGATTTCCTCTATGAATCTTCTCCTTCTGTCTTCAAATAAGGGCACGAATCGTAAAGGTCTATGACTTCCCAGGGCATTCCATACTCTGCCCTTGTGGAAGACTACCACCACCGCCTTAGTCATTTCATTATAACCTCAATTAACCCCTTGGACATACTGGACATACTGCATTGCTTGGCCAGGGGGTAATTTAAGGTTCCCCCACTTCTTAACTGTTTTGTAGTATCTTTACAGCTCCTTATGTTTCATCATTCTCCACTTCCCACTGCAGTAATATAACAACTCTTACAGTATACTAATCATCTGTTAAAAAATTAAACCAAACGACACTAGTAATTATGTCACAAATCTCAAAAAATACTTCTAAAAGTAATACTCTCTGAGACCAGAACACACACACACACACACACACACACACACACACACACACACACACACACACACACACACACACACACACACACACACACACACACACACACACACACGCATGAGCACGCAAATGAAATTAAGTATCATTTTGCACCTGCTTTAATTGTTTTCATTATACTGTGAAATATTTCTGTGCGATTTATTGTTTTTGCATTTCTTTAAAGTTTAAAAGTTGCATTTTCTAAGTGTTTAAGGGCTGCTGTTCTGCATTTGAATGCATTGTATCCAGTTATTTTTAACTAGTTTTAGGCATCTGTTTGTAGTTCCTTAACACTTGGGCTCCAAGCCAGTCATTTTACCTTAAGAGGGTCAAGGTTTACAATCCTGTGGCAGGAGAGGGTTGATTTCACCTCTGTGAGCTGGGAATTGCTGGTAAAAATCTCACTGAGTGCTTACCTGATTGGTCCTAGGGCATAGGTAGTGCAAAACTTGTTTTTTTCTGATTGTACATAAGCCTTTCTTTTGCACGAGTCTTGACTCAGTTATCAAAGGCGCTCATCGTTTGGTAATGACACCACACACTTTGAGAGATTTTGTAAACATCTGAAGCCATCCTTGGCAAGACAAATAAAATGAAGTATCATTTTGCCCTTGCTTTAATTGTTTTCATTAAGAACATCTGGTTTAGGTGATGAGCAGTTTAGCTGGATAGGTTAGCTTACACTACATCAACATAAGCACCCATTCCTTATCCAATTATAAACACCCCCTCTCCTATCCCTTGCCAAGTACACATTAGGACCTGCTACCATGGTTAGGCAGTTTCCTCCTATCTCTGCATCTAGCTTGGTGGACATGAGCATCCTGAGGCAATGTAGCAATTGCCTTACATACACTAATCATCACTTTATTCTTAGACACACAAATACAGTATGTGAGAGATGTAATTACACTTTGACATTGGAGGCCAGACTCTCACATACAGACACAAAATGCCACAAACACGTTGTCAGCAACAGACACACACACACACACACACACACACACACACACACACACACACACACACACACACACACACACACACACACACACACACGCACACACACACACACACACACACACACACACACACACACACACACACACACACACACACACACACACACACACACACCAGTCACTGCACCTACAATGGGCCAGGCACATAGACTCACACATGCAGAGGTGCTCACATGTAACTTACCCAAAACTCAAAGGATCTCAGGCACAATCCTCAGAAACTCTACAGGCACACAAACAAGACAGTCCTCATTATAACACATAAAGCCACATCTCATTGTATCTCAACTATCAAGCCCATAAGGCAAAACACCCAATAACTCAATATTTTGATCATAGTAGACTCCACTGTGAGACACACTGATGTCCCTCTCAACAGGCTTAATTAGGAGAAGGCTACAGTTAGTTGCATGTCAGAGACCAGGATTCAGCAGATCAGGCAAGATCTCAGGCCACTTTCCCCCAAGTACCAGAATGACTGTGACATAGTCCTTGTGGGTATGAATGACCTGAGATGTACCCCCTTGGACTATATGAAGAGAGACATGATTGATCTCTCAGAATATGTGTCATAAGCAGGTAAGAGCCTAGCATTGAACAATGTTTTACTGTCTTCAAGGATGATGCCACAATACCAACAGAAAATTATCAGCTTTAACAACTGGCTTAGCTTGTGGTGTCATTCTAAAGGGGTTCAGTACTTGTCAGCCTGGAAGGACATGGCTGACAGGCCATGTTGCTTTGCCTGAGATGATCTTCACCTGCCACTACTAGGCTTTCAGATACTGGCTAAAATATTATCCACCTCTACAGTGCCTTTTTTAGGCATTGCCAGACAGACAAACCTTCCAACATAGCAAAAGCTACTCAAGACAAGCTAAAGGTGTTACTGCTTAATACTAGGAGTCTCAACAAGAAACTGCACACCCTAGAAAAACTCCTCAGCCTGGAGAATGATGATGTCTGTGCAGTTACTGAAATATAGTTCAAAGCAATGGAAAGTACTTCAGCAGTGCATGGCTATAAAGCCTTTCATAAGTTCCAACCACTCACTGAACATGAAAAAGCAAAATGTGGAGGTGTATCTATCCACATAAAGGATAAGCACACCTCAAGGCTGGTCAAACAATATGTCATGTTTGAGCTACTCCATGTCTAATTAACCATGGGAAAATTGAATATCATATTTTTGCTAGCTACAGGTCCCCCACTAGGAACCAGGAAACCCATACATCATACCTGAAGTTATTAGAATCACTCACTGGAAGGCATACTTGGTCATGAACATAACATGCAGGCCCAAAGATTTCTTGACTTTGTAAACTCAAATGGTCTTGAGCAGCTAGTCTGCATCTCCACTACGGGTACAAATATCCTAGATCTGGTACTCACAAATATGCATAAGTGCTGCACCCTAACCCCCAAGTATAATGTCTTTACAAATAATTTCAGATCACAAAGTGGGCTTCCTTGAAATAAAGGGAAAACTAGACGACTCACCTAACTCCAAAAACTTTAACAACTTTTCTAAGGCAAACTACCTGCTATTAAGTGATGGCATAGCTAGTTTCCAAGCTCCCTCAAATCCACGAAAACAGAAGCCTATGCAGAGGCATACACAAATGCCCTGTTCAACCATATAAACAATTGCATAAAGATGGCAGTACCAGATCAAAATAAGCCCAGGTCAAACCTCAAAAACTAGCCACCCTGCTGGACCCCTAATATTAATATTTTTTTCAGTTATGTCTGGAGTATTAAGAGCAACACCCAAAAATGTGCAGAATTAGTTGTGGACAGCATCACCTCTTCTCAGCAGGAAGATATAGCAAATCTGCTGGCTGATAAATTCAGTCAGAATTTCAGTATACATTAATTTGTTCGTACGGAGGTTGTACGATTCGCCAAAGTACGAAAGTACAACCTCAAGATCTCCAAAATTATGAAAAAAAGGAGCAACTTTCAAATGAGTGAATGCACATTGGCATTCACTCATTTAAAGTCGCATTTTGGGTCCAGATCGCACTATAGCAAGGATCGGGAAATGAATCCTTTCCCTCGCTGTAGTGCGATCTCAGAGTTTGTATATTAAAGTAGGGGGGATGTGAGGGGTGCAGGGGGGCTTGCCCCCAATGCATAATGCTGTATGTAACTTTTTTGATTTCAAAAATGGTTTAATCTCGTTATTGAGATTACCATTTTTGAAATCTTGGTATGTTTGGAGTGTTGTGATTCGACATTTAAAGTCGCACAACCATACGACTGCAGAAATGTGTTTCGGACAAATGAATGTATACAAACATTTCACCGCAGTTCTTCCCCATGAAATACCCTCCACCACTTCCCCACCAATTGTCACTCTCTAAAGTTAAAAACATGGCTTTAATGGGACCTAATGATATACCAGGTTTCCTCTCATAACAGCTTGTATCAGGACCTTTCAGACCCATTGGGATCTCCATTTAACCACAGCCTCTGGACTGCTTTTGCCCCGATGGAGTGGAGGGCAGCAACAGTCATCCCTCTGCACAAAGGGGGACCATCAACTGACTCAGGTAATTAGAGAATCATATGCTTGTCTAGTGTTATATGTAAAGCTATGGAAAGAATAATCATGGGCCTGATAAATGATGACACAGGAAACCTCCAAACACTGGACCCAATTCGGCTTTGTCAAGGGCAGGTTATGCCTACTATATTTGGTGGACTTTTTTTCAAAAAGTCACTATGGCCATGGATGAGGGTAGAATAGTGCATACAACCTACCCTGACCTGGCTAAGGGATTTGATATAATCTCATACTCACGTATAATAAATAAACTCACAAAACTTGGCATAAATCCCTATGTCACCAAATGGATAGACAATTGGCTCATGGACAGGGACAGGACACATATGGTTAAAGTGGGTGAATCCTGATCCAGCAAGACACCAGTTACTAATGGTGTGCCACAAAACTCAGTGCTAGGACCTCTCCTGTTGAGAATATACTACCTGAAGTCAAGGCTAATGTGGAAGGCCTCTGGATGACAGATAATGCTTACAGATGACTGTAAGCATGGGGAAACCATCAAATCCCTCAGTGATGTAGATGTCCTTCAGGAGGGTCTAAATCAGACAAACAATTGGTGCCAGAGAAATGGCCTAAAACTAAATGTGGAAAAAGCATTATCGTACCTTTTTGGAAGGCAGAGAACCCTGCAAATTACATTAATAGCATGCCCCTTAGAATAGACTCAGAGGTGAGAGGTCTAGGCACACAGCTAGACAGTAGACTAAACTTTGACCTCCATGTGTCCACAGTGGTGAGGAAGTCATTCTATGAGGTACAGCTTATGGGTAAAGGTATGGTATCCAGATCTAAGCATGTACTTGACTAGGTACTTACAACAGCTGGAGTGACCCCAGAAGTTCCACACAAAGAAAATACAGGGTGTTAACATTTCCTATACAGATAGACTAACAGTCCTATCCCTTTACTTTGTCTCCTACTGACTATTAAGGGGTGACCTATGCCTAACCTAAAAGGTACTCACAAATCCATTCCTGATGGAGCTGCTACACATCCACAAGACAAATTGTCACAGATCTAGGGATCTAAACCTAGTCAGTGACTCAAACAAAACATGATGGAGAAACTGATATGTGTTACAGAGATTACCCCTTCTTTGGAACAGGTTTCCTGTTCACGTTAAACAGAGCCTTCCCTAGCCCACTTCAAATGCAATTTGGATCAATGGATGGAGAATCGTAAATTCACACCTGAGGTAGCACCTATGTCCCTTATGGACTGAGGTAATTTGTAAAATATTCAAGTCATATGTACAAACTTATGCCATCTTCTTGCCCCTTGGGGCCACATATTAGGTAAAACTGGTTTATACTGGCTAGGCTTGTAAAGACTCTTAAATTATTAGCCTAGTAATCTCTTATGAACCCATGTGTGTGTGTGTGTGTGTGTGTGTGTGTGTGTGTGTGTGTGTGTGTGTGTGTGTGTGTGTGTGTGTGTGTGTGTGTGCGTGCGTGTGCGTGTGTGTGTGTGTGTTTATGCACACAAGTACTTGAGTGTGTATTCCTCGGACTTTCACTCTATCAGTTTCACACAATTGCTTAATTACTATTCTTTTCTTTCAAAGGCAGCAATTTGTTATTTTTACAGTTTATGATCTGCTATGAACTGATTGTGATTGTGATTACTTATAGACAATGGGGGGGGGGGGGGGGGCAAAGGATGTGCTATCCTGGATGGCAAACTCCTGCACTACACCTCTGGATCTAAAGTTCTCTATCTAGCTACCTGTCCACCTGACCTATATTCTGTTTCGGTATAGAAGGTAAAAGTCAGGCTACTACCTTAGTTATACAAGTTAAAGGGACACAACAGGATTTCTAAAATCAGTTTCTTACTAGGGGAAGTTTACATTTTAGTGCTTTGTAAGTCACATGTTCACACAGATGCAGGATTGTTAGAAACGTTTGTCAGCATACTGCAGGTCAGATTTCACAAACTTCAGTAGGAAGTGGGAAGAGTTTAGTGTCTGCCTTTTATATTTTCCTTCCCCCATCCACAGGCTATAAGATTACTTGAATGACTTGTTCTCATTTAACCAATGAATACAATCTAGTCACATTCAAATCTGCAGCCTTTGCAGTAGTGAAACTCTATCTTCTCTAGTATGAGCTTGTGTTTTGTAAAATTGTGTGGAGTGATTATCCCTGCCTGGGCAATTGCATTTTCTTTTTTTTTCATGCTTGTTTCTACATGTTTTTTTTCCCTTCGATGATAATTATTTTTCATATTGTCTGCGTTAGTGTTTCTTATTAGTCGGTATACCCATAATCAGACAAGAGTTTCCCTCATTTCACAGGACAGCATTGCTTTGGACAATTGCATCTTGCAAACAAACCCGTTGAGTTGTGACTGTCCTAATATTCTAGGAGAATAAAATCTTTTGCAACCTTTCAATCAAAATGACAAGCAACTTTGAAACTGAATTAAAATTATTTTCCATTAGCTGATGCCCTTCAGCAATCACACAGTAACTGTATAATACTGATTTTATTCAACTGAATTTATTTCTTTTTTCTTCCCTGCATTGTTGCAAAATGTTTGGAGCTTTCACTAACTTCCCAAACATTTGACTGCAGTAGAGTTACACTAGTTACCTTTTGAAAGTGGAGGCAAATGTAGTCTGCATATTTCCCCATATTTTCATATTTTATGTACATATATATGTATGGAACATATAATCTATGTTTATATTCATGTGGCTGCAAAACCACAGCCATGTTATGTCTTATTGACAGGCTTGCATTTCAAGGCATTTTTGAATGTCTATCAAATTTGTATATGCTGGCTATGCAATAATGCATGCCTTTTATTAAAGCTATGTATGCAGTGCACATGATTGCTTTAGGGATGCGCTTCATCGTTACTATTGGAATTCTCATTATTTACTCTAAGGGTCCCCTACTGTAACTAAGAGGGCTGCATTGACTAGACCTTTTACCAACTTATCAAGTTGGAAATATATACATAAATAAACAAACAAGTGTATCATTATGTATTTATCATACATATATAATATAATATATATATTTTTGCACATATATATATATATATATATATATATATATATATATATATATATATATATATATATATATATATTGCATTGGATGTTTAAAATGTATTTGCTGCATATCTATGTTTTTACAGGTCCACCTATATTTACATGTGTGCATATCCACATAAAATATAGGGGTAAGTCTATATAAATTTGTCTTTGTATCTGAGTGTGTCTGTGTGTGTGTATGTATGCAGATGTACACACACGTGTGTATACATAGGTACATGCACGCACTCATACACTGGCATACAGGAGAAATTTTGACTAAGGTGACAGTATAACCGTTCCTAATTGCATCCATGTCACTGACCCTTTATTGCTTGTTTTGCAAGTAACAATCCTTTCCATTTCTTATATGCCAGTTGACAAGACTATTAATAGTGTGACTCAAGTAACAGAGTATTCTTTCCTTCAGTCATCTAAATTTTTAGAGATGGTAATCTTGCTTGTGTGTTGACTGACCGCAGTAGATTTTTTTCAGGATAGCTGTTGCTATACCCCTTTTGACAAATACAGTGAGGGGTATAGGATTTGAGGGGTAACCAATGGGTGGCAAGCTCAGTAGCAGGAGGCCAAGAATAATTAATGGTAGACATCAGTTTGTCATTACAGATTTTGCGCTCTTCCTAGATATAGAAACAGAAAGCAAACAAGGCACTCCCAATTCAGAAAATACTACTATAGTTCAGGCAGGGAGCAATCAGCAAAAACAGTGAGACATAGAATATTGGGACATTTTACAGTGTACTGTTTTTGAAGTGGGCTCATTTCAGGAAACTGGCAATGGAAACAGCACCAGTACCAGTGCAGCCACAAATTCATTCATAGTACTGGCAGACATATGAGAATGACAGGTAATAAGGTGGTTTACAATAGGGTACTACAGAAGTTTAGACACACTAGGAAGGTGCAAGGATGGCCAGTGATGTATCCCATAGCAGTAAAACAATGGAGGGCACACATTCTGCAAATGTTGAAGGTGGGTTAGGGCAAGTCAAAGGCAGCATTACACCAGGCAAGCAATCAGCTGGCAGTGCAAGCCTTAAGAGGCAAACTCCCAAAGGTATCTCCTCATTAATACAAGAGATTCTTTTTCTTAGCCTGTTGTTTAACAGCCTCACGTGGATCATTTAGTTGGTCAGAATAAGTACATACTAATAATAAATAGGACAACCTATGACAGATCAGTAGGTGTAGAACCAGTATGTGGGTGTAGCCCAAGGGGTCACAGAATTGAATGTAGTACAATGATGACAACATTTACAAACACTCTGCATCCAGCACAGAAATCCACTCTCACAATTTCATCATAGACTGGTACTTAGGAAAGAGCAATTTTCTGCCATGAGAAGGGTACCCTACTTACCCAGGTAAGGGTTATATTGAAGAAAACAGAGTGATCCAGCTTTGACCTAAAAGATAAACCCCATGCTCAGTTAGATTCCACACTCATTTAGTATAGCGTCTTCTCATGCACAATGGGCAAGGGCATCATGGGAGAACATCAAGAAATTAGGAAGAGAGAAGTCTAACACTTATGACGTAATAACATCCCTACCATTGTTGTCTGTTATATTGCTGAACCAAGAAGTCAAGTACAACAGGAAGCATGAATAATGAGTTATTCTTATTTGAAAATATTACAGATATATCTACAATGAGAACAAAGTTTGCATGGTGAACTAGGACATGTGACAGATGGCTAGGGATTGGGGGGGGGTTGAAATGGCCACAACTAAGGCTAACGCCAGGGCAAAGGTGAAAGACCTTGGTGTAACTGAACACAAACTTGCTATACCAACCATGAAATGACAGATGTCACTTACCAGTTGGGAGACAGTTGGGAGACAGTTGGTAGTAATATAAAAAGAAGTAGCATATATTATAAAGGATATGAAGTCTAAAACTGAAATCAATGTCATTATTTAGTGTCATTTTAAAAGGTTTTGTAAATTAAACAAGACACAGTCTTTTATAAAAAAGGGCATACAAAGAGGCATGTTGATCAATTAGAAAGCTGCAACCCTACTTTTTATGTTCATCGTGTGTCTGCGCTTGGTGAAACAGTCAGTGCAGTAGATTTATGGGCAAAGAATGACATTTTTTGTACTGTTCAGATTAATGGGAGACCCGTAGAGCTCAAAGTAGATACTGGCTCAAAGTGCAATGTTATGTCAGCAGAAATGTTTGCTAGAGTAAGAGCTGCAGAACAACTTAATTTAACAAACTGTGCAATGCTTGTTGCTTATGGTGGTGAAGAGATTTAAACCAAAGGTTCAGTAGTGCTTTCATGTTACTCTGCTGGGAAAAGCTATGACTTGCAGTTTTACATAGTCAAGATACACCTGTGGTCATTGGTGGGCCATAAGGATAGTTTGAGAATGGGATTGATTTCACTTAAAAAAATTAACCCACCATGTAAGCTTGAATGAGAACAGCTCTAATTTTGCCCAAACTATTTTTTCTGAGTATGCTGATATTTTCACAGAGAAACTAGGCAAACTTCCAGTTGTGTACTCCATGAAGTTTGACCCAGATATCATCCTAGTTATGATACCAGCATGTAAAGTTCTAGTAGCTATGCAGAACAGAGTTAAGGCCAAGCTAGACAAAATAGAGTAATTTGTCCAGAAAATGAACCAACTGAATGGGTATTTTCCATGGTAGTAGCTCATAAGAAAAGCTCAGATGACATCAGAATATGTATTGTTCTAAGAGGCCTCATCATCCTATGTGCACAGTCAAGGAGGTTGCTGCCCTCATGACAAATGCCACTGTTTTTTCTGTCCTAGATGCAAAGAGGTCATTTTGGAAAATTTTGCTTTACCAAAAATCTTCATTATTAACCACATTTGGCATGAGCACTGAAGTGAATCTTAAGCTGAATCCTCAGAAGTGCAAATTCAGGCTAAGAGAAGATACTTATATTGGTCATTTGTTTACCAGTTCAGGCTTATGACCAGATCCTTCCAAGCAAACAGCAGTTCTCGAGATGCCAGCTCCAAACAATGTCCAGGTTTTACATTTTCTTGGCATGGTCAACTATCTAGTTCATTTCAGATTTAAGCCAGCTTTCAGCAGCACTATGAGAACTGGCATGCAAAGATGTAGTTTGGTCATGGTCAGAGCAACACCGAAGAGTATTTGATGATTTGAAATGGAAAATTGCTAGCCCACCAACTATAAGCTACTATGATGTTCACAAATCAGTTACTCTTTTGTGCGCTGCTTCCAAGTTTGGTCTAGGTGCTGTCATTCTTCAAGAGAGTAGAGCAGTAGCCTATGCATCAAGAACTCTTACCCAAACCAAGGTGAAATGTGCACAGATTGAGAAAGAGCTTTTGGCAATTGTGTTTGCATGTTTGAAGTTTTATGATTATATTTATGGTCACCCTATCCAGATCAAAACTGACCACCAACCTCTTGTCACCATTTTGAGAAAGCCTATGCATACAGCTCTAGTTAGACTGCAACACATGATGGTCAGATTGCAGAAGTACAATTTCAATCTTGTTTACACAAAAGGCAAACTTCTTTATCTTGCTGATACTTTATCTAGATCGCCCAGGAAAACCACAGTACAGCATAACAATGAATGACCTGATTTTGAATTCATGGAAGTGAGAATGTTTTCTTCCACACATCTTGATGAGCTCAGAACTCACACAGCTTCAGATCTAATTCTCCAGATGCTAAACCTCTTTATCAGTCGAGGATGGCCTTCAAAGCAATCTTGTTTATCAGAAGAAGTGCAACACTATTTTCCATTCAGAGATGAGATTTTGTTTGACAATGATATCATCATGAAAGGTCCAAAAGTGACTGTTCCAAAAGTCCTTGCAACAAGAATACATTAAGATCTTATATCATAGCTACCCAGGAACCGACTCTATCAAAAGAAGGGCGAGAGGAATAGTATTTCGGCCTTCTATATCAAAAGATATGGAGAAAGTACTTTCATCTTGTTCACTATGCAATAGTACAAAGCCCCATCAACAAAAAGAACCACTTCATTTAAGCCAGATTCCTGAACTACCTTGGTCGATAGTAGCCACAGATATTTTTGAGTGGAATGGTTAATACTACTTGGTGTTAGTAGACTCTTATTCAAATTAGTTTGAGATCGACCTACTTCCTAACCTAACGTCCAATACTGTCATTACTAACTTGAAGAGAAATTTTTCTGTCCATGGTAGTCCGCACAGATTATTTATGACAATGGTGCACAGTTTACAAGTCAGCAGTACAGACAATTTGCAGAAATGGGGAAGTTTGTTCATATTACGAGTAGTCCTGAGTACCTGCAGTTAAACAGCTTGGCTGAACGTGCAGTTCAAAGTGCAAAACAACTGGTAGAGAAATATAAACATGACAATGCCAATGTTTTTCTAAACTTGCTAAATCTCAGAAAAATTCCTCGTGATAAATATCTTGGTTCAACTGCCCAGAGACTTATGTCGAGACAAACCAGAAGCATATAACCAATCAGCAGTAATTTATTGGTTCCATCTGCTAAAGCAACAAAGCAGTGAAAGCCCATCTGTTAAAAAAGTGTTTTTCCCAGAAGCCCTACTAAGATAAAACCAGCAAACCACTCAGTTCATTGAAAAAAGGGGAGGAAGTGAGGATGCAGATGTCAAAAGGTTTTGATCACATCGGATTTCTGAAAAGTTTGTGTGAAGAGCCGAGATCGTACATTGTGAAATCACAAGGAATGCAATTCAGACAAAATCGGAAGCACCCGTGTCTGAACCAGTGTTACAGCATCTTGCCTGCATGCACCACATGTTTGTGTATAACACACATAGAGGCTTTGGTGTTGATGCACTAGACAGAGAATACAGTACACATGGATGTATGTACCTGTGCAAGGAACCCATTGTAGCCTATGTAATTTCACCAAGCCAGAATAGGCACAACAACACATTGGGGAATAAGCAGTCTGCTAGTTCAATGTCATTGACGATGGTACCGGCAGGGTCAGGGCCGGCCTTAGCTGAAATGGCACCCTAAGTAACAAAAGAACCAGACCAAAAAGCAGAGCAGCCAACGAATAGTTGATAAATGTCGAATCCTTTATTTCAGCCAAACAGAACCAAGAAACACAAGCGCTTTCACTCAGAAAAATTCTGAGCTTTTTCAAGTGATGCCATTTTGTTTTAACAGGTAGCTTTTATACTTTAACAGCCTTTCCATTAATTGGAAAACCGTGCTGTTAATTAATGGCTTAAAGTAAACCTGTTCTCTTTAATTCATTAATTCCAGTGTGAAACAACATGAAACACAATTACTCTTAAAAAATGAAAAATAAAAACATATCACATATATCAGATAACCATTGTCATAGTGGACCTGGGCCAGTTTGCAGTAAAATTCACCACTTTAAGCATATTAAATAATCCAAATGTACACATTAATTAATTCTAAAATATTAGAATAAAATAAATATCAATCCAGTAAAAAATGAATTGTTTAAAACCATAACTTCCCTGTTAAAGTTCAGTATTTATAACCATATAGCTTACAGTTATACCAGAACACCAACTGTTCCGTGCTGATTTTAATATTTTAGAGGACTCTTATTAAAAGTATATAAAAATTCATAAATTACTGAAACATTACTTGATGGAAATATCCCTTAGACCAATGTGTACCTGAATTTTCAGGGAACACTGAATTTATTTCCAGTACTCATTCCACTCTAATCAATAACTTCACGGGAGACTCTAATGGTAACTGTATTATATTGAAAAAGGATAATTTTACAATTTATAATTACACTGATTTAGAATTGGAAAACTGGGCATTTGACATTTTTACTCATGGTTTACACTTTGTCCCCTTTAAACCAATAAATCTACCACAGGCGTTGGTGGAATTAAAACTTTTTACCAGAGGCCTAAATTTAACACATGTATTTAAAGGTCAACCGTACATGGAAACAGGATTAACTCGCACGAGCACATTTAACCCTCCACTGCATCCACTAATTCTACTCTTTGAGGAACTGGTGGAAAAGGATTTTAGAAAAATACCTAATGGTAAAACAGCTTCCACCTTGAATAACTTGTTAAAACAAAATGGCATCACTTGAAAAAGCTCAGAATTTTTCTGAGCGAAAGCGCTTGTGTTTCTTGGTTCTGTTTGGCTGAAATAAAGGATTCGACATTTATCAACTATTCATTGGCTGCTCTGCTTTTTGGTCTGGTTCTTTTGTTACTTGGTTTGGCTGCATTTTTTTGTTTTTGAAATGGCGCCCTAGGCGAAGTAGTGCTGCAGTGCCCCTTAAGTCCCGCCCACAACATAGTCAAGGAACACCCCCATTTGAGCCACGCCCACAGGCATAAATGAGTTTATTAATGACAAAAACACTGCTAAAAAGGTAAGTTGTCATAAGTTTATATATAAACCAGTGCATATGAAATGCTCAGTGCTGTGAGATACAATGAACATTCACTCAGAGAACTACAAATAGAAAACAAATTCACCTGTTTGATATATTTTATAAAGTCACACAGTAGAAATATGAAATCTTCTACCCCATGTTTACAAAGTTCACTGCTACTGCTGTACATTAGGTCTGAAAACATCACTCAGACCCACAGATACACAGTTGTATTTGTCTGCTATGGCAGGAATGCCAAGTAAATTCAATTATTTTTTCATTTATGTTTTAATCAATAGGTATTTTTAACTTCAGCAGCATGTGATCTATGAAACCTACCACCACTACCAAATACCTTTTCAGGTAACTGCACTGATTAACTTCCCTAGAAAATTTCAAAAGGAAAATTACAACTAAATAGCCAGACACTGTGATGTACAAATTATCACACACTTAGTAAATATAGCACGTGTACACTAAGTCTACATCAAAAACAATCAGTAATGTCATTCTTGAAGCAGAGCAGAATCTCAACAGCTTGCTACAAAATTTCTGAGTGTTAGCAACTCAACAAAAAGCAAAAACGGTGCAGTGTGAGAAAACAGACTCAAACCATAAAAATAAAAACAACTGCACTGTAATTCTACGGTACTAAAAGTACAAGTTTGAATACAAACTGCAGTTCAGGGAGTGTTAAGAAACTCAACTTTGGCAATACTGACTGCATTCTTTGAGTGATATTTCAGTGGCACACAGCAGCATTTTGAACAAATTAAAACTCAAGTGTATGCATGCCCGTTGATGCTGTGTTTTTTGCTTTGGAGAGGGCAGCTCTCGCCTGTGCATCTGTGATCTCAGGAAGGCTACACTCTGTTGGGATAGACATTTGCTCTTTTGGGGGGAAGGGGGGGGGGAGTTTGCACTGAACCTTTCTGCCAGGATGTTGGCAATGTCTGTGGGTTCAGTGTATTTTTTGTCATTTTGCACTAACTCAGAGCATATCTGGGAGTTGCCTCCCAGGTTTCTGACATAACTAAAGAAGGCCTTATGATTATCTTTAGCGTCCTGTGCAATTTTTCTTTCGATGCTGGCCTTAGATGATTTTATGAGGGATCGTAGTTTCTTGCTAGTACTGATCAGAGACGCCTTCCCTTTTTGGGATTTTGCTCTATCATGTAGTAGTTTTCTCCTTCTGTTGTATAGCTTATTTATGGCCGGGGTCCACCAGACAGGTCTCCTGCCTTTGGAGGAGTGAGTTTTGATTTTATTTGGGATAGCATGCTCCATGCATTCCTGTAGGTGTCCATAGAATGCTTTTGTAAAGGATTCTGCATTTTGGGCTGTATTTTCCACTGGCCTGGGGGCTTTGAAGGATTCCACCTCGGTTTTGAGAAGTGTGAAGTTTGCTTTTGAGAAGTTCTTGACCGTGGTTTCCTTAGCTAGGGGTGGGGACAGAATATGGATGTCCAGTGAGATTTATTTATGGTCTGATCTTATCAATGAGGGTATACCTCTGGTGTGGAACATAGAGACCCCATGTTGGTGATGACCAGATCCAATATGTTTTCACCTCTTGTGGGAGTGGTGACCAGTTATTCTATAGCATTTGAGTTTATAAATTCTAGGAACTGTTGGGCGAGGGTGTTTAGGCTTGAGTAGTTTTCCCAATCAATGTTTGGGTAGTTGAAGTCACCCAATATAATGGTGTTTGGAGAGAACTTCATATTCTCCAGTATTCTCAGGAAAGCTGAGTGAGGTTCCTGTGTTTGGGAGGGTGGTCTGTAGCAGGCTACAAACTGAAAGGCAGTTTTGCCCATTGTTAGTTGCACATGGATGGTCGCCGATGCTTCGTGCAGTGCCACTAACCTGGAGGTGCGGGTATCTTTGATAAATATGGATACTCCCCCTCTTTTGTGGTTCGGTCTGAGTTTTGGGGCCAGAAAACATGGTATGAAGTATAACCTGTTAGTGCTGGGGTGATCTCGGGAGCCTTGAACCAGGTTTCTGTTACTGCACAGATATCGATATTCTCCATATTGAGGAGAGACTCGAGTGTGTGCATCTTGAGGTTTAGACTTCTGGCGTTACTGCACAGATATCGATATTCTCCATACTGAGGAGAGACTTGAGTGCATGCATCTTGAGGTTTAGACTTCTGGCGTTGAGCAGCATTACCCTTAGTTTTATGTAGTCTGTAGTTGTATGTATAAAAGAAAGGTTAATACAAGCATAGTTCCTGATGAACAGTACATACAGTACTCACATAACATCTGTGCCATCTAAGATGGCATGTATTCTAGGAATTAAATAGCAGTTATTTACATTGTTACAGTAAAGAAAATTACAGCAGTATTACAGCACTAAACATACTTTCATTGTATTACTTTTGACTCGCCGCATACATTTTCAGTGAATCAAATCCACATTTTGCCCATGTGACTTCACAAGTCTTAGAGAGAGTACAGAAACCCTCATGACCACTAAAATCATAGGTGTAATGGATTGCCCCCACATAACAGAGGTTAGTTTGATTAGAAAGGCTGACCCAGTCGTGGTTCTGAGGAAAACCTGGCACTGTACTACAGCCATTCTGCAACTTCAAATACTACATTTACTGTCATAGCATACATCGAAGTCGGTTGTCTCTAGCGCCCTCTTAAAATGGGTACACTGGGATCCCACTAACAAAATGCATATAACTTTTTTCCGATTTGGGTTTACAAAGAGGAAACAGTGACTTTGCTCCCCTCACTATAGTTTCTACTCAACTGTGTAGACCACATACCCTAGTACAACACTCGAAAGCAGCAGCAGCAACAACAACTTGTGGGGTTTGCACCCCCCCACACACAATATAAGAATTGATGTCGCTGGTAAGAACTTTTCCCAATACATACTCCAGAATTCACCCCAAACTCTTTTTTGCTTACCAAGATACTGCAAACTGCCATATAAAAAAGTAGTTCTAAAATTTTTTTTTTTTCTAACATAAAAAGTAGTCGTCTGTACCTCACACATGCACGCCCATCTATCTACACAATATAGACTTCAAAACCACACACACCTATGTTTAAAACCTGCTCTCTTACTTTACACCTGCTATGCTTTAATCATCCCACCATGGAATTGGACAAGTACAGCTTTAGCTTCACTATGACTTGTATCATTAGGGTAATCCAGGGTGGTGCGTCTTTGAGAAAGGGCCACCAGAGATAATGTTAAGTGCAGTTTTCAGTCTCTGTTATTAAGCCTCTACTTCTCCATATAGTCAGCACACACGCAGCATGACAGGTTAATGTATGCTCCTGAACACTTATCCGTTCAGGATAGGAATATTAGAGGAGAAGGATCCTGTCCGACCCAGTTAAACTCTTTACAACCTCAGCTGCCCTCAGTCCAAAAGGGATGACTAATTTGGGCAAGAAATTTTCTCTTATGGTAACATACCACACTTGCAAATAACCCGATCTGTGGTCAAGAAAGATGGTCTGAAATCAGCCAGAACCGAGAAAAGTAATAAATGTGAAATCAAACCAACTACAATTACGCATAAATAAATGCGGGCTATCATGAACGCGCATTGATTAAGCACTAATATCCAGGTATTTTATAATCGCCGTCAAAAACCAGCCTTCTCCAATGTGATACCTAGGAGTATAAATTATTAGTTTACAAACATTTTGGCATTCACAGTAACAGAAAAAAAAAAAGTCAATTCCCCTTGACGTTCCCCTCGCCAAGATGGCCTCCAAGAGGAGCAAAATACCGAACAAGCCATCGCTGGTACCAAAAGGCCAGATGCAATGATGAGGCAATGATTCCACCAACGAACACGGGAAAGTAGAAAATTGTATTAAAACAAAAAATAAACACCATCTTCACAGCATAACACTGATCGAAGAAAACGAAAAAAAAAAGTGTCGACCCGAACAACCCATCACACATTTACACTACAGCAAAAGCAATAAACACTATTATATATATATGCACTATTATATATACACACGCATATGCACACAAACAGCTTACTCTACAGAATGCTCAAACCCACTGCTTTCCTCTTTGCTGACAGTTAAGCTTTCCTTTCAAGGGAGTCCTCTCCTCGTGTTAAGCTAACGAATAAGTAAAACCACACAATTACTCTCCTTAACACAACATGTGAGCTAAAACTGACTATATTCTAAATTACTTTCTAACTCACCAACAGAAAAAAATTCTCGGTGTCTCCATTTCTCTTCATAAAAACTCATACTCAAGACCCCTCCCCCACTACCAGATATAACAAAAGTTGGAAAATTATTATTGTTTACCTCTGACATCGATGCCATTACGTCCATGGTGAAATCTGCAGCCCAAACCGATCACATAGATGTGGTGGGGGGGTGGAAGAACACAGTAGGGGGCCATGCTATTTGCTGTGGAATCGTGCTTTGGACTATGGAAGTGGGGGAGGGTGCAAATGCTACAATATGGGCGTAGGCAGTGAAACTGAAAAGTGAAGAAGTAGTAAAAGAAACTAAGTAAGTTAAGTCAGTCAATTTGCACCCTTTATGAGGCCAGAATGTACAGCACCCTAGGCGGTTGCCTAGTTCGCCTATGCCTAAGGCCGGCCATGGGCAGGGTATATGTCCCCTTCCCCAATGTAGTGCAATCCTCAACTCGGTAAACATATGTGTGCTGGTGTGGGTGGCACACCCCTACCCTTTGGAGGGTGAGAGGTGCTGTAGAACCACAGATAGTGTGATATACAACTACTTAACCTGTTAACATGAACAGTACAGCATTAAGGCCAGCTTAGTGGGGGGATACACTCAACATGATGATGTTGGCTGCATCCACAACAGCCCCACCCAGCTATATATACCAACTCCAGTATTGCTGCACACCTATACAGTGGGGAAGAGGCCATTTACACATCTAACACTAGTTGTGATTGAATGTATGTCCACAGGATGATACCTGTGAAATATTAGCATATTCCAGGCAGTTCTTGGACAGATGACCTCCTGGGACATGTATATTCTACAAACTGAAGTAGATTCCTCCACATATACACACACTCTTACTTGGCAACACTGGGACTAGACCCCTACCTAGGTATGTAGTGCTACTGATGTGTGTGGCTTTAATTGCACACACCACACAGCTTTTAGGATGAGGTGTGTTCCAGGTTACAGGTTACATGTTACATGAAGAACATCCTCAGGCATGTACAGTATGGTGATGGGGAATGTACTGGTTATTTATGGACAATACATAGTGTGACATACTGTCATATACACATTGACAAACACATAACAGTCAGACACACATCTGAGAGACCTGGGCCTATCATTGTTAACTACCTTGACAGTGTGCCCACTGTGTTACAGGTAGGTGGCACACAGCACATGCATAACTAGGCTGGATAGTGTTATCAGTTACCTGTATGGTTCATGGTGACAGTGGTCCCCATACTATGGAACATGGGACATGTACCAGGGGTACCATGGTGTAATGACAGTATAGCTACCACCCACACTCCACTTTGGATATTGTACGCACTGAAACCCATGATAACACTCTGACATACCCACCATCATACATTGACCACGACTGCAGTACAACCCCTTGTCCATCCCAAGAGTGCTACTACAAGGATATGCAACTAATGCACATGCCACAGGGATAGTAGGGTGATGCATTGTCATGCCTCTCCTACGGTCAGCAACATCACTATCCCTAAAACTGTGTGGCAATGCATATGGTAATAGGAGAATGTGGCCTCAGAATGCTGTACCCTACATATATACACACATGCATACATACACACACTTGCCAGAACTCAGTGGGTATCCCATGCCTATCAACCCATTTGTACAACAGTGTTGTGCTGGTACTGCAAGCCCAAGGTAGCCCTTAGGGAGAAGGGCGTATCAAGGTACATGTAATGCCCGGTACAGCAGCAGCCACATCTAACTATGGCAATGGGGGGTGCGGTGGGTGTGAAGGGCCTCAGGGTATTCCCAACTACAGGTCTACAAACACAGAGACACTGATATTCTCAGTAATGCACACATACACACATGTCAGTACTGGGGTGCATCGGTGCAGGTGTTCATAGGTGTATACCAGGCTATTGTCCATGGAGAGATGGAAAGTGTAGGGGATGTGTGTGTACAGTGGTATCATGCCACTTGCCATGTGCCAATAGGCCATCTATCAACAGGTACCACTACGGTGATCTTCAGGGTGAGAGTGACATGCATCAGCCAATAATCTGTATGTATGTAATACATTTAAATGGATGAGTGTTGTACAAGCTATATATAGTCGTGTCCCAGACAGTAGGCTCACACCCCTTGCTACTGTAATGGCAGCACATAGACACATGTTATGTACATGACATTACATACACTTATTAAAGATGTCATTAACCTGCTATGTTATCAGACTGGAATGTGAGTACTGGTTACCAGGGCTGAGCCATACTTAGCAGGTGTCAGCATTGCTGCAATATTACAGATAAGCACATTTGCGCACAGGTAAGCAAAGCCTACACAGTGTAAGCACCCGCACATTTAACCATATGTTAGAACTGCTTAGCTTCACACAAACCCTCGCAGACACAATTAAAGATGCTCAAAACTGCCTTAACCACTCTGTATCCAACAGCCCTTGTTCTGCCCAGCAACAAAATAAACAGCCCTTAGAGGTCTTGAACCCAGGACCCTGTTCACTACAGTCACAACAGTTAATCACTAAGCCATGACAGCTGTGAAGACAGCTGTTGTTTTTCCAATATATCTGTCAGTACACATACTGAACAGTATTGAACAATTGCTGTGACTTTTACAATTATGTAGTACTTGTTAGTGATATTACTGTTGCATCACATATGTTGTTATATCTAAACATACACATATCAGATAAATATGGTGTGATGCATCTAGGAAGGTGTACACAACAGTAATGTCTACACATAACAAGGATATGTATGTATATATATATATATATATATATATATATATATATATATATATATATATATATATATATACATATACATATGTAGATATATGTGTGCATGTACATACATATATATATATATTCATATATATGTATTTATATACATCTGTATAATGCGTTATATATGGCCATATATAGATCTGTGTGTGTGTGTGTGTGTATATATATATATATATATATATATATATATATATATATATATACGTATGTATATCATATATGTATATATATATATATATATATATATATATATATATATATATGTAGACACATATATGTTTAACATATGTCCAGAACATGGAGTGGAGTCATACCTCAGCACCAATAGTCTCAACCTCTTAGTGCAAAGGCAAGTCATATAATTATTGCAGGGAAAAATGTAGACTGTTGTTACTGTAACAGGGGTTGTCTTAACAGAAATGTTGTGTGTGGGAGGTCACATCTGCTACTGACATGTAAGCCATCAGTTACTGACAGATATCCTAAGGTCATCATAATACAGTACCACAGATATCACAGTAATGGTCATGTGGAATACAGCAGAGATATGATCAATAAATGTGGACAGTCTGATGCACTCTGGTCAGTCCAGAGTTATACACAGAACCCCTTAGTGTAAGACATGTGGACCAAGCCTGACAATGTGAATGTTAGCAGTCATGTAAATGGGTATATCACGTAAATACTAGAATGCATATGCCCACACAGTTTATGCATTCACACACTCCTGTCTGTCCTGACACATAATAACCAGTGGTGCTAGAGGTCACATGCCCACATACAACCCACTAGTTAGTGACACACATCTGTACAGCATCCCACTGCTTTGTCAGAAATACATGACAGTTATGGTAGTCTGGCAGCTGTGCATTTGACAAATATATGGACATAACATCACACGGGGTAAGTACACTGAGCTGCTAGCCATATCACAAAGCACTGTGCAAACTACAGGCAGACTACCACAACACTGGCCTACATTTCATATGGGGGAATACACACGTACCTGCAAATATAGCTGGCTCTACAGTCATGTCACTGTACAGAGTAACAGACACCTGTGTGAAGGTGCATACCCACAACCAATGTGAACACAGCCACAGCCACATATGGTGAGCGTGCTTAATATTACAGTACATGGAATATCTGATCAACACCATACTCATATGTGCTACTCACACACTCTCCCTTCATATACTGGGCCACTACACAGTGTAGTCCAATGCCTGACTGTGGTATGGGACATGTGTATGTTTGGCCCTACAAACATGTAAGCCGATAGGGTACCATACACTGGAGCAGCATGTAACATCAGATAGAACAGGCCGAAGAACAATGACATCTACCACAGTCTGTACACAGGCCAAGGTACATATATGCAAAACACACATTGTAGATAATCACCATAAGTACACAGACCTCACTACTGTACACACTATGACAGAATGTCCAGGTTTTGTCCTCAAATATAACCCCTACTATACATAACATGTCTAGCAGTCTGATATCTCACTGACTTGTTATCAGGTATGATGTCAAGAAATAATGGTGTACTGAACATATGCACCTCTTACTGCATGACATATATACAAAGGTTGATGGAGTTGTGGCTGGAGGCACACACACAGGGCCAATATTGACATGTTGCTGTGATAACCCCATACATTTACTGGTGTAACAGGGTTTGTTGTGGCATATGTCCTATGAGAGATATGAAGTCAGTAACTCTCATAGCTGTCATCATGTACTGGCTGCAATCCTCAGACTATGCTTCTGCAGTTCTAAAATAGGTAATCTGTGAGTAACACAAGACACATAGGACTACAAACACTGGCCAGTCTGCAGATAACCCTACAGGTGGGAGTTTCCTCAACCACATAACACTGCCATGATAGGTATTAAATCATGTAGACCAGCCATATCCACACAAGCCCTGTCAAACCAACATTACTTCAAATGCAGAAGAGCAAAACTTACATTCTTTAGTCATATCTGGAACATCCCCCTCCTGTTTGTTGGCCTGTCTCAACAGTGTATGTTGTTAGAGGTATATCGCACTACCATCTGTGATGCTGTTTGCCAAACATCGACACTAAGTCCTGCTCACAGTAAATAAAAAGTAATACGCAGGTATCACATGCACCACAGAGGTTATCAGGCTGATATATGGGCAAAGGGTATGTCAAGGTGTCTGACATCAAAATGCATGCTTCAGTAGGCCAATGGGAGGTGTAGTGAGTGTGAATAGCATCATTATACTCCACACACACACACACACACACACACACACACACACACACACACACACACACACACACACACACAGGTTTACCAGTATTGACAAGTATGGGTGCATTGCTTCACAGGTGTGTAGTGGGTGACTTTGCCAGAAGGCTGTACAAGGCTAGGTAAAGGGTATACCTTGGCATCAGACCACATGACAATGGTCTGCAGTGCATCTCAGGGGTGTAGTCTCTGGATTGGCCCACACAGGTGGGTATTGTATTCACCATCCACTCATCTGGGTTACTATTGTGGGTAGCCAGTGCTGTGCAATACTTGCCATGTATGTGTTCTATATTCCATAACATGGATGGTGTCTGGAATGTACACACATCCCACATGCATGTTCTGTGACATGTGGAAGTGCACGTGGGGTGTCTGAGGCTCTGGGGCATGTTGTCTAGACAGATTGTTATCATCTGATGTGCCATTCCTGACTTCATGTGGTGAGAACTGGCAATGGAAACCAGGTTGACCCTGCACCTACATTGACAGCATGATACAGATATTCACTGGTGTTAGTGGCATCTGTCCATACAGGGCATGTGTATAAAGCATGGTATTTCCTTTGTGGGTTACATTTGCCGACTCTACAGTTGTTGCAGGCATCCAGTGGGGAACATAGCAAAGGACCACTGTATGCAATGATTTGTCTATTGTAGGGATGGGACATGGTGCCATGTCCTCTGTAGTCCACTGCGATCACACCATGGTTACTATCTGTAAGCAATATGCAAGGAACTACCAACATAGTGGTTGTTGCCTAGCCAAGTGTGCTTGTGTATGAGACATGGGTGGAGAGTGTTTTCTGGGTAATACAAGGGCTGCCTATATTGTTCCCCAATCCATGATGTCACATGCAGGGGTATGGATTGTCTACACCAGCCTCTCTGCTGTTTGACATATGTTGTCCTTTTAAGGTGGATATTGTGGCATATAATAGGCCCTCCATATAAGAAATCTGCAAAACCCACTCCACAATGAGTCCTGTTATTACACACCCCCAGCTGCCTCCACACAGGATACTAATGATAGCCACACATCCACACCCCCACACACAGAGTTTCACAGTTGCCATGTCTGGGATCAGAACTATTACCTAACTAGTACATCACACTATAGCATTACACATTTATAGCAGGCGCCAATGAGCTTACTGGGCTATTCTTTCCCCAAAGGTATATTTCAAGGTGAATGGTATCAGCAAGCTTGCCAAAGTAGGGCAATGGAAGTTGTAGTGACTGTGAATGACCTCGAAAGCATTGATCCCTACACAAACACACACACACACACACACACACACACACACACACACAAACACACACACACACACGCACACACAAAGTTTTACAGTTGCCATGTCTGGGAGTAGAACTCCTAACTAACTAGTATATCACACTATAGCATCATGCCGTTATAGCATGTACCATGGAGATTACTGGGCTTCTCTTTTCCCAAAGGTGTATTTCAAAGTGAATGACATCAGCAGGCTTGCCAAAGTAGGGCAATGGAAGTTGTAGTGACTGTGAATGGCCTCAAAAGCATTGATCCCTACACAGACAAACAAACACACATGCACACAAAGTTTTATAGTTGCCATGTCTGGGATTAGAACTCCTAACTAGTACATCACACTACAGCATTACACAGTTATAGCATGCGCCATGGAGCTAACTAGGCTACTTCTTCCCCAAAGGTGTATTTCAAAGTGAATGACATCACCAGGCTTGCCAAGGTACGACAATGGAAAGTGTAGTTCATAGGTTCATAGGTTGGTACTAGGCTATCGGCCCTAGGGCATATACATGCCTAGCCATGATAATTCCCTGGCAATATCTTCCCACAATATTTAATTCCATGGACCCCTGTCTAGCAGGGTGACTGATGTGATCCCTGGGGTGAATTTCCTATCTCCCATCCAATCATCAAGGTTCCTTTTGAAGAGGGCCAAAGAGGCACTCTGCTTGACATGTTTGAGCAGTCTATTCTAGAGTCTGGGGAGTCTCTGTGTCAGGAATGTGTCAGGAACCCATCCCTTCAGCATGTTTTGTTCATTGTGATGACAAGGTTTGGATCCCTTGAGTGTGTGGCTCTGAGGGATTGGGATTTCTTTAAGTGTAGCAAGTTCAACAGCTCTGGGTTTGACATGGCATTATATGTTAACCAGAGATGACTGCAAACTGGGAGCCATAACTGACTTTCCAGCTGACATGGACATTCTCCAAAAGGGTCTTACTGAGACGGACACCTGGTATCAAAGTCATGGTCTCAAGCTAAATGCCAAAAAATGCATAGTCATCCCATTTGGGAAAAACAAAACACCCATGAATTACCACATAAGTGGCAGCCCCTTAATACAGAAGAGGTAATAAGAGATCTGGGGACCCAGGTAGATAGTAATCTCTCCTTTGACAATCATAATACCAAAGTAGTTAGGAAATCCTTCTATGTAGCCCATCTAATTACTAAAGGGTTTGCATCTAGAAATAAAGAGGTTATAGTGCCCCTCTACTCATCACTCATCAGCCCCATCATAGAGTACAATGCCCCATTTGGGATGTACCTCACAAGACACTTCCAACAGCTGGAAAGACCACAAAAGTACCTCACCAGGAGGATTACTGGCCTCAAACATATGTCATATGCAGCCCGACTGGAAAACTCTGGCTGTACTCAGTGGCATATCACTTACTCAGAGGTGATCTCTGCCTGACTTACAAAGCCATGTCCAACTCAGAATTGATGGACATGCTCCACCTAAAGAAATCCAAGTCACTGCGAGCTACTCACTCTAGTGAGCTAAATCTTACCACAACAATAAATAGAACATGCTGGAGGGATAGATTCCTGTCACAAAGACCCCCCCATGCTTTGGAACAAAATTCCTAACTACATTAGGCAGTGTCCCTCACTAACACTTTTCAAGAAAAACCTTGATGAGTGGACGGGTAACAGAAAATACACCCCTGGGATTACTTCACTGGCTCTTCTTGGCAGAGGCTCAGTTAATTAATCAATGGGGTGGCAAAAGCTGACACACTCTGGCTAAGCTTATAAATGCCCTCAGGCAGATAGACTAGTACCTACCTATGAACCTATGAGATCGCCTCTGAGTAGACGATATGTGACAGAGTATAGCTGGATGATTTTCAAACAGTCAGAGTATGGTATCTGGTTTAGGCCTGTGATTCTTTTAGTGAGGTATTTCTGCAGCCTTTCTAGTTGTTGCAGATGTCTTGTGAGGTACATACCAAACGGGGTTTGTATTCTGTACTGGGTCTATTGAGCGATGACTACAGTGGGACAATGGCCTCCTTTTTTTCCTGGATGAAAAGCCCTTAGTGATGAGGTGTGCCACATAGGTGGATTTCCTGACTGTTGTGACAATGTAGTAATCAAAGGTGAGACAACTGTCCACCTGTGTCCCTAAGTCTCTTATCACACTTTTGGTGTTTAGTGTACTGCCACCTATGTGGTACTTCATGGGTACATGTCCCTTCACAAAGGGGATAACTATACATTTTTTGGCATTGAGCTTGAGGCCATGGCTCAGGCATCAAGCATCTCTTTCTGTATGGCTCTTTTGTAGACTATCCACATAATTTGGGGATTCAATATTGTCTCCCAGTTTGCAGTCATCTGTGACCTTTGTTAGCCAGAGTCCCTTAGTGTTGGCCTGTACTTCAGAGCAGTAGATGCCAAACAAGAGTGGTCCCAGGACTGAACCCTGAGGTACTTCAAATGTCACTTGTCTGGGGCTGGATTTGGAGTCACCTACTTTTACAGTGTCAGTTCTGTCACTATGGCAGTTGGCAACCCATCGGGTGATGTAGGGATTAATGGCCAGCTTAGTAAGTTTATCTATGATTCCAGACTGGGGATGTAGTCGAAGGCCTTAGCGAGATCTGGATAGGCTGTGTGAACCACCTTACCCTTGTCTGCAGCTCTGGTGACTGATTTGAAGATGTCGATCAGGTTCAGGAGACATGATTGGCCCTTCACAAACCCAACCTGGGTGACGTCCAGTGTTTGCAGGTTGCCAATGTCTTTGTTTATAAGTTCCATGATAATACATTCCATGGCCTTGCAGATCAGGCACATCATACTGCTGGGATGGTAGATCCCAGGATCCAAAGTGGATCCCCCCTTGTGGACTGGGATAACTGTAGCTGTGCCCCACTCAGTGGACACAAAGCCTGAGGTGTGGCTATGATTAGACATGGCACATAGGTGAGGTGCCAGTTATTTTTGTAGTTCATGTAGTTCACAGCCTGGGATGTTGTCTGTTCCCATGGATGCTGTTTTCTTAGCTCTGGAGAGTGTGTTTTTTAGCTGTGTGGCCATTATTACCAGAATCTGGCAATCTTTCGGTATTGATATGGGCCATTTAGGGGGTGGGACGGGGTGCAGTTGGCACTGAATCGATCTGCCAGCATATTGGCAATATCCTTGGGATCAGTATATTTAATGTCATCCTGTTGTAGCTCAGATCAGATCTGAGCATTGCCATTTAGATTCCTGACATAGTTATGGAACAGCTTGCAGTTCTCTTTGGAATCTTTGGCTATATTATGTTCATAACTAGCTTTGGAGGATTTTATGAGGGATCTCAGCTTCTTACTGAGGCTGGTAAGGGAGCATTTTGCATCCTTGGAATTTCCTCTTTTCTGCAACAGTTTCTTCTTTTTGTTGTAAAGTTTGTTTATGTTAGGGGACCACCACATTGGCTTCCTTTTCTTGGTGGGGAGCATCTTAGTGCTATTTGGGATGGCCTGATTCATGCACGATGTTCTTGTACAGTGTCTTAGTGTAGGATTCAGCAGTTGACCTTTCAGTTCCCGTCTGCATGGGTGTCATGATGTTTGTCACATCTGACATGTGTAGCATGAAGTTGGCTTTGGAGACATGTTTTATGGAGGTTTCCTTACTGCAGTGTGGGGGAGGGATGTGGATGTTAGCTTATGGGCGGACCCGACCACCAATGGGGTGACCATGGGTGTGAAGCATTGATTTCCCATGTTGGTAATAACCAGGTCTAGGATATCAGAGCCCCTGGTGGGGCTATGGGTTACTTGATCCAAGTACTGGGAATTATGACTTCCAAGAAACGTTGGGCACACGTGCTGATACACAAGTAGTTTTCCCAGTTAATGGCAGGGTAGTTGAAGTCACCCATTATTAGGGTTTTGGTTGTATCATAATATTTTCCAGTATGTTTAGAAATGTGTAGTGGGAATCTTGGGGCATTGTGGGGGATCTGTAGCAAGCTATACAATTTAGATTGCAGTGTTAGTTGCACTGGGAGAATTTCAGACACATTGTGTTGGGCAAGTAGCCTGGTGGTGTGAATATCCTTGATGAATATGGGCACTCCTCCACTTTTGTTGTTTTGGCCCTGGTTTGGTGGCTGACAGGTGTGGTAAGAGCTGTACCTGGTATTGCAGGGGTGCTCTCTGGAGACTTGGATCAGGTCTCTGTTACTGCACAGATATCAATGTTCTCCATTTTTAGGAGTGCCTAGTGACTGTAAATGGCCACTAAAGCATTGATACCCCCCCACACACACACACATACATACAGAGTTTCACAATTGCTATATCTGGGATTAGGACTCCTACCTAATGAGTACATCACACTACAGCATTATGCAGTTATAGCACACAACATGGAGCTTACTGGGCTACTCCTTTCCCAAAGGTGTATTTCAAAGTGAATGATATCAGTAGCCCTGCCAAAGTAGGGCAATGGAAATTGTAGTGACTGTGAATGGCCTTAAAAGGCATCAATCCCTACACAGGGGAACAAACAAACACACAAGGTTTTACAGTTGCCTGGTCTGGGATTCAAACTCCTACCTAACTAACACATCACACTACAATATCACACAGTTATAAGACATGTCACGGAGTTTAGTGGACTACTCCTTCCCCAAAGGTGCATTTCAAAGTGAATGACATCAGCAATGGAAATTGTAGTGACTGTGAATGGGCTCAAAAGCATCAATCCCTACACAGACAAACAAATACACACACACACACGCACACACGCACACACACACACACACATACACACACACACACACACACACACACACACACACACACACACACAAGCACACACACACACACACACACACATACACACGCACACACACACACACAAACACAAAGTGTTACAGTTGCCACTTCTGGGGTTAAAACTCTTAACTAAGTATTACATCACACTATTACATTATGCAGTTGTAGAATGCACCACAGAGATTACTTTGCTACTCCTAACCCAAATGTGTATTTCAAAGTGAGTGACATCAGCAGCCCTGCCAAAGCAGAGCAATGGAAATTGTAGTGACTGTGAATAGCCTCATTCCCTACACAGACAAACACACACACAAAGTTTTACAGTTGTCATGTCTGGGATTAGAACTCCTACCTGACTAGTACATAACACTACAGCATTACACAGTTATAGGACACACCACAGAGCTTACTGGGCTACTCCTTCCCCAAAGGTGTATTTCAAAGTGAATGACATCAGCAGCTCTGCCAAAGTAGCGCAATGGAAATTGTAGTGACTGTGAATGGCCACAAAAGCATTGATCCCTACACACACACACACACACACACACACACACACACACACACACACACACACACACACACACACACACACACACACAACCAACCACACACCCACTCTCGCAGTTGCCATGTCTGGGATTAGAACTCCTGCTTAACTAGTACATCACACTACAGCATTACGCAGTTATAGCACAAACCATGGAGCTTATAGGAATACTTCTTCACCAAAGGTGTATTTCAAGGTGAATGACATCATCAGGCTTGCCAAAGTAGGGCAATGGGGAGTGCAGTGAGTGTGCATGGGCCATAAACCATTCATCTGGAAGCAGGCATACAACACTCAGGCACACACAGGTTTAAATGTAATAGGTACATGTATACAACTGCTAGATGAATAATGACTTGTACAGTCATGTTACACAGTTATCACGAGCACCACAGACCTTATAGTGCTGAGGGATACCAGAGACAAATGTCTACAGTGATTGACATTTGCACATCATGTGGTTTTAGCCAATTGGATGTGTGCTGGGTGGGACAGGCCTCATGATGGGAGGCTCTTTGTTACTGTCTGTCACTCTCTTCCACACATCTATGCATATAAGTTTGACCTTTTATAGTGTGTTGTCCATGTGTGTATTCCTATCCAATGTGTTTGCAAAGCATGACTGGTGTGTAATGTGGAGTGTATGCACAAATATCTGTGACTGTCAGATATGTATATTCCACAGTTGTTGCCAGACATGGGCTTCATTTCTCTAAGTGTGGGAGCGTGCCCAGTATGACCTTCTATATTAAATGTGTGAATCCATTCCAGGTAGGTTGTACTCCGGTGCAGGCTTTTGTGTTCTACACCTACAGCTAGCAACTTGTTTTTGTGGGATATCTGTAGATCAGTTGACAATTTGGGGTCAAAATGGGCAAAGGATAGTGGATTACTGTAGGTAATTGTTTCTGTGCTGCTTCTCCTACATGGTTTTGGTGTTAGCAGAGATATTCAGACATATGTACTGTTTTACACTGTGATGTTTTATGTCATCAACTACTGTCAGGTATACATATTTGCTTGCAGTAATTCCCTGGGGAACACAGGGTGATTGAAGCTGTGTCCAGTATTGTGGTCTGCAGCCTACATATTCTTGCACAATCATGCCATTTTGGTGGGGAATCTGCAGACACTTGCTGATGGGTCTGTGTAAATGGTTCAGCACCTTGGTACAGTGGTGGCTGAGGATCTCATGCTTGTATATCCATTGACGTGACAGTATGGCCATATCCTGCTGTGGCCATACCTCACAGCTGCACAGATTTATACAGGTTACCCAGAGGCAGGGGTCATATTTCTGGTCATTACCCCTTCACATTGTGGTTTACAAGCAGGTTTGTAGCCACCCATTCCTGCGTTTGCAGGCAGGGATAGTATGTGCACACGGCTGAGTTTCAGACTTCACACACTCCATGGCATTCATGCTCCTACTCCCCCCCCCCTGTTATTCTATCCTCATCCAAACATTATGCAAACATTATCTGATAAGTTACCTATAGTTATTGCTTCATCCCAGCAGTAATTTGGTGTTGGTCCACAGTTCATGCTGTAGGACATGGTGGACATGTTACTGGGATTTGTCAACATGACTTTGTATTTGGGTTCTGTGGGCTGTGCTAATGTTGTTATTTGGGAGTCCATGACATAACATACATTGGCAGTACGGGTGAGACACAGTCCTTTGACAGAGGACTGTTGGGCAGACCATCTGTAGCATGCCGTTGCATTGTGTCACTCCTACAGTCCCAGGCTGCAAGCCACTATATTCCCCTGGGGTGACAGGGTAGGTGTGCAAGGTGTTAATGTCAATAGTTTCTGTCATAATTGATCCAGTGGTGTGGATGCTGGCAGGGTGCTCCTTACTGCAATAGACACACCTGC
Source organism: Protopterus annectens (assembly GCF_019279795.1). Lineage (NCBI taxonomy): Eukaryota > Metazoa > Chordata > Ceratodontiformes > Protopteridae > Protopterus > Protopterus annectens. The sequence goes on along the minus strand of NC_056743.1, from coordinate 1,151,919,827 downwards.
ATGGGACACCTCTTCAGCATGCTGCATTCTGTGGCTCTTTCCATACAGAGGTGGGGTCATATTGCAATCATTCCCAACAGCAGGGATAAGACCTGTGAGGTACCTGTGGCTGATGGTGGGGTGAGTTGGGTGCATGTGTGCTATGGAAGCTACTTGCAGCTGACTCACAGATATATGTGGGGAATTCCACTTATGCTAGCTTGTGCAGGGACATCAGCAGTTTCTCAATACTTCATACCTGTGACCTTTGTGGTCTGCCAGTGTTTGGCCAGATGACATCGGTATTCCATACTACAAACCCAACTAATGTGCTGCTAACCTGTATGTACAATTCCAAAGGTGTGTCCATTTGACAGTAACATTTTATACACTGTCTGTCTAGGGCACTTCCATCTGTGTACTGTTTGTATGTCTGGGCCCACATTCATGCCATGTCCATCTTTCAGATGGTGACAGATATTACATCCAAACAATTACTATGGCTTATTTCTGGAATGTGTCTTGCTGGAATGCATTGTGTTTGGCACTGCAGTTGTGAGAACTTGTCCCTGTCATTGGCAGTATTGGCCAATGGCCACCAGGACAAAACCCACCATGCCTACATGCTGACCACTCTCACACAATATACAACACACACCAACCTAACACACACACAGCCCTGCATATTGTACACATGCTACAATCTATCCTGCTACTTTAGCTGGCTCAGGTAATCTGTGCTCCACTGTTATTATACCCACACATACATATTACTACATTTCTACATAGGATTGTGTGGGGTGCACACCTGACAACTGTACACATTTGCTATGACTGTACTGATATTTCAGGTACTCCATTTCATTCTGTATTCTGACCTATCATACAGACTAGAGGCATATTAGTGTACTACAGTTCTTAGGTTTTATTGACCTACATTTCAGTTTCAGAGTTCTTATCCTTCAGAACTAACATCCCACTGCCTGACCTGTTGTTGTCTGTCTGTGTAGTTTTGGAGGGGGGCTGTTCTCCATAGCCATCAATCAGAGGTCTTAGCACAGCCTTTCTTTGTGTTTGTCTATGCCTGTCCTACTGACTGAGACTGTTGTTGGGTATGTGAGCCTCCCTGACTGGCATGTGTGTGTCCTATGGACACACATTTGGCCCACCACATTTCCTGCAGTGGGTTTTGTCACCTTGTCTAGTAGTGGCTACTATGGTGACACCAGTATTTGTTACAGATTTCATGCTGCCACTATAGATGTCTACTATCTGCTGGCATCCCATTCAGCCACCCAATTCCTTTGCATTCTCACATGCATACCATAGATACAAGTAACAAAACATACTAATCCATTAAGTAACTGATAAGGAGAGTGACCTACCTTGTGGCTGTGCAGTATTGAGGATGGTGCTGGAGGGCTGACTATATCAGATGCACATAGTACAATCCCTATACATGGTTAAGCACAGGTAGTGTCATGTTTGGCATCCCTTTTTCTGTATGTGCGAGTCAGAGAGAGGTGTCATTCTCTGGGTTCCTACCATGTCAGTGTATGTGCTATGTGTTACCTCTTTGCCAAGGCCTGAGCATACTGGGCACAGCTCCTTCTGCCTACTGGTACAGGCTTAGGTTGTTCCTCCTCTGAGTCACTCTGTGCCTGTGTCAGCCTTGGCAATGGTGGGGGGCTGTGTGGCCCTGCCCCATGCTGTTCCTGCTGCAGCTGTTTCCACAGGATCATATTGTGTAGCATGGCATATATGATGACAATTTGTGTACATGTAGCTGGTGAGTACTGCAAGGCTCCAACGGATATTTCCAGGCACCGGAACCGTGACTTGAGCATCCCAAACACACACTCTATTATGATTCTGGTCTGTGCGTGTGCCTCATTATGGAGTTCTTGTTCGGGTGTGTGTGCATTTCTGATGGGTGGCATCAGCCATGGCTCCAGTGAGTAGCCAGCATCCCCCACTATGTGGCCATAAGGGATGTCCCCACTGGCAAATCTCTGGTACAGCTGTGTCATATGCCAGATGTGGGTGTCGTGATAGCTTCCCGGGCAGCCAGCACACACATTCGTTATAATGCCCTGGGCATCACGCATGACCAGGCAGTTGATGTAGGGGAAGCCCTTACGGTTGATGTAGACCTTACCCAGCTCACCGGGTGGTACTTTGATGTGTATGTGCGTGCAGTTTATAGCACCCACTACCTCAAGATATTCTGCTATTTGGTGGAAGAGATGCATATTGCTGGTCAACGCCTCACGGGTGTTGTGGAAATATATGTGCTCACTGGCATGTGCTGACATGGCATCCAGGAACTGGTGGAGTACCCTGGATGCTGATGCCTGTGAGATCCCCATGATATTCCCAGCTGGTCTTTGAAAGGTACCTGTGGCTAGTATTTTTAAGCCTACACATACCTTGGTATCCATTGGGATGGGTTCCCCTCTGTTGATTCTGTGTGTGAAGTATGGCCAGTACAGCTCAACAATTTGCTGTAGGAGGTCCCTGTCCATCTTATAGCGCTCCACTATCCCCAGCTTATGTAGCCCCTGGTAGGTTACCCTGGGTCTGTACACTCTTCTCCTCACTGTGGGTTGGTCGCCAGCATTCTCATCCTCACCACCCTCAGCCTCTTCCACATGTTGATTTATGAGAGCTAATGTAGCCCCTATCATTTTGTTGCTTTTGTTAGGTAAAATTTCTCCATTTGTGTACACTGGTGGTGTAGAGTTTTTGGGAAAAAACAGAGGGAAAGGTGTTTGCATAGTTTATAGTAGTGTGCTGGGCTGCTGCCTGTGTAATTGGCTGATTCTGATACATTTCACCTGCCAGCTATGCTAGTTCTCCTTGATTACCTTCCTACTGCTGTTTTCCCTTCCCATTGCATTCCTGTTTAAGTCCCGAGGCACGCCACGCAAACACAGTGCTCAGATCTGCATGGAGCTGCTCTTTCCTGGTTTACTTTTTTTTTCATTCAAAACATGGTGTGTGGTGTGCACACCCATTTAGGCAATGTAAAGAGGGCTTGGCAGCTTCAGACACACCCCCTTACTTAGCTCTGCTAAGCTAAAGGCAAACCTGTGCCACAGGGCTCCAGTAAGCTTACAGTATGCCTGACACAACACTCTATGATGTCAGCTAGCTCTTAGGCTTGCACCATGGTCTTCCTGTACCTACACAGTTGGGTGCAGGCTAGCCATGAGAGGAAATCTGAGATTTATTATCATTCCCCTCATTTGCATAGGATTGCCTGCTAATGCCTAGTTACAAGTCCCACATTGAGCCTTCCCCTTTAGCAGCCACTATTCAATGGCCTTGTTGTCTTCTGCCTGCCATTGACTTTAATGGCAAAAGTGGGACTTTGCAGGGAAAGCTTTTTTCAGGGTTTTTCTGTTATTTTCTGGCCGATCCCATTTGTGCACCACTGCCCTGTGCTTAAATGACCAAAATTGGCCTCAAAAAAATAAAAGTTACTTTTTTTTTTTTTTTTTTGCAACTGCTTTCCATGGCATTGGCCATATATTTGGCCATTGGCATGCTTTGCATACTATATACACCCTTTATTTGGAGCTGTCATGGCTTTGTTTTATACTTTGCAGAAATGTACTCAGTTACTAACCAAGTATATTTCTGCTGATTACAGTAGTCCTGCACGGATGGCTGCCAGCTTCCAGGATAATAAATTCACCTCATTTGCATGTTTTTCAGCTGCAAATGGGGTAATTTGTATACAGGAGCTGTGCCCATGCAGGAATAGTGCAGGAGTGCTCATGCACGTCCTGGATCTCTCAATGGCCATATTGTCTCCAGCAGCTCCTGAAGTATTCCTGCACACTGTGCAGAGCTTGCTGAATCCTGCAGTATGATTGATCCAAGAATGCAATTATATTTAGTTTTAGATAGTCCTTTTGATTTAACTCTTCATACATGGATGAATAATAGTGTTTAAATACCTCTAAAATGTCACCAGTATCTGTATATATTTTATTGTTCCTTTTTATATCCATTATTTCTCTTATATAATTAGATATAGTTTTTGTTTTAATTCTTTTTGACAAATTTTACATATGTCTAGGTGACATAGCAAATGATCCTGTTTTTAATCTTTCTAATATCAATGCAGTTTTGTGTGTCAAAATTTTATTATACCTTTTATTTATATCTTCTATTTCAGCCTTTATAATGTTGTCTCTTTCTTTATATTTACTATTAGCTGTATGACATTTAACTTAACTTTCTAGTAATTCCCTGTCCCATTCTTTTATTTTTATAGCATGATAAAGATTTGCCAAAGATGCAGGTCTTAAAGAATCTCAAATCATAATTTTGATTACTTTATTTGAATTATTAATTTACATAAAAATATTTTGGAGTGTAGCCACAGTTTAAATTCTTTTAATTTAGTAATATGGGATGGAATTCTATTCATTAATAGTAATTTTTAAAGTCTATTTCAGTTTTCATGATAAGAATATTGTGATCTGAAATAGGACAAGGGGTTATGTTAAAGTTTATTTTTGAAATAACATCCTATGATATCAGCAGTCTGTCTATTCTAGTTTGGGTTTAATCAGCAAAAGAATAGTGTGTAAAATTTAATGATTTATAATCTTTCATAGAGAATGTGTCTTTACTATTTCTATCCAGTCTTTAAGAGCCTTGGCCATAGGAGTTAATCTTTGTAGTTTAGTAGCACTAGAGTCTGACTCACTTAATATACACTTAAATTACCCCCTGTTATTAAATTGCCTTTAGTGTTGTTTAGTATGATTGTTCAGTGCTTCTTAGACAGTTTAACTCTCACCCCAGCAAACACATATAAATTAACTAGGGTCTGTACTTTATTGTTATAATTCACAAGACAATGGTCCTTACTGATCCTCAAATTTATATTCTATCTGATGTTAATGGTATATTATTTCTCCATAAAATCTTGCTCACCTATTTTTGCTTTTAAAAGTAGATTATGTTAAAATTGTATTTTTTACTTGGATTCCAGATATTTTTATCTGAATAATTAATGCATGTTTCTTGAGCAAATATGAGCTGTACCTTGTTAGCATCTAGGTATTTTAGCAGGTTTGCTCTTTTCTTAACATTATTTAATCTATTAACAGTTAAAGATAACAAAGACAACTCCATTTAAGTAAATAAAATTTGTTTGAGTATATATGTTGCCATGTACATTAGTGGTTATAAGATAAATTAATTAGAAGAGGTGGAGAAGTTTATGTGGTCTAGAAGGCATTTAAGGCATGTAGAGGATTTTATGACTAAAATAGCATTCAAAATAACCTAAATTCAATAGATACTTGGAATTAAGTAATAACTAACCTAGAAGAGAACAATACTATTAGACTAATCCTGTCTCTCAAGGCTGTAGCTGTAGCTTTAAAGGTATGTTGTCAGAAAGTGTATCAGAGCTTTGCAGATATGAAACTGTTAATCTGGAGCTGAGTACATACATACATACATACATACAAACATACATGTGGCATATAATCAAGCCTTATCATCTTTCAAATATTGTAATTGTTATATTATTTTAACAGTATAACAATTTCAAGTATTTTTGTATTGATGTTATTCTTACTATCAATGTCAATACAAATTAAAAGCATTTCCTTTTGTAACAGTATTTAATATTAGTCAGACAAAACAAATATTAGCACAATTCTGATTTTTTAGTCCATAGTAAATGATTCTCAACTCATTAAATAAGTTCATATATTTTTATGGTTTATATCACTTTACAGTTTATGTTATATGGTAAATGAATACTAGATTTTACCAACATCTTCTTTAGTGTGCATATTGGGATTGTACTCCATACTTTCAAAATACAACAATTTATATATAACAAAAAGTAAAAAAATATTTTCTGTTCTTAGCTATTATCAACAGTATGCCTATTTAACATTGTTATAACATCTTCTCGTGTACTTGTCTTTGTATCATTCTGATACTACATTTAATGCTTCTTGTATTTATTTAATATGTATTGCATCATATTTGTGTTCAATGTTTTTGTCATAACTTGTTTTCTAATCTTAGTCTGTAAGCAAGCTGCTTTTCATATCTGTATAATTACTGATTTTTATAGGCATCTTCTATATGCCTAGCTTTCCCCTCTAGCATCTAATGGTGTTATACCTAGTCAGTTGTAAAACTGAATGTAATATTATATTAATAGGGTTTTCTAAAACTTCACTACTGAACTAGGTGTATTCTCAGTTCCCCATGTATTTAGCAATTTTTGCATCTCTCGATTAGTAGCATAACAGCCCTTCTGCATTCTTAAGATCATGTTCAAGAATTATTTGTTTTAAACCTCTGTTTTCATTACTGTGTTAAAATGTATTTTAATTCACCATTAGAAGAGCCCATCCCCTCCAATTTAGCTTCCCTCTCTTGTTCTAGTAAGGTCCAATATGTCCAGGAAACTGGATGGAGATTCAGATAACCACGGAGCAGTTGACAATCCTCCACCTACCCTCCCACTCCCACCAAACTTCCTATTACTTGCACTCTAGTCACTCCAAGAGAATCTGACTTTTTCAAATTTTGTTAAACAGCTGGGTCATTTAACAAGCCATACTCAAAAATTTATCTACCTACAGCTTCAATATATGTGAGTGGAGTTTGTCTTATAATGTTTCTTATTTTGTGCTTTATGAATTATTTAAAAGTTTTATGACCTATACACAATGTTAGTATGCTTTAATTTATTTGATCATGCATGTGGTTTGTTGCTTAGCATATTATTATGGGGAGATTTGCTCTAGACCAGCATTCATGTGAAAGTTAAAATCACGGATTCTTCATTTAATCCATCTCATTCTGCAGGTTTTGATCTTCAGAAGCAACCAAAAGAAAAGCATTTGGTTTCTGTATAACATCAAATAATTTAAAACAATCTATCCATTTTATTCTGCCCTCCCCTCCCTTTTACTTTGTTGCCCAAACAACAATTTAAAACAACACATATCCAGTCTGCTTTCAACATATATATACACTATAGCAGTTTTGAATCATGTCATGCTATACTTGAAAAATGCATAATTTGTTTCCAAGCATATTATAGCAAGCTTTTATGACTGTTCTATGTTTAAATGGTATACATATATTTTTAATTCAGTGTAGCTAAATTTAATGCTTTTGTTCAGTTAATTAATTTTTGCAGTTAGTATAAAATAAATGAAGTAAAGGAAAACATAATAATATGGACTTTTCAAATTGGTAAACTTATAGGTACTGTTCTGAAAATAAGGAAGCTGTGCTTCTTTATTTATATACGCAAGGTTATTGTTTTCGGCATTGTCTTGTAGCATGTTCTGTTAAAAAATGTGCAGCTTATTCATTTTATGGTTGTATATCTTGTAGATTTTGATTATAAGTTTGCAGTTTGTTTAGTTCTTTTTTTTCCTTTCTGATATCAGTCCATTCTTTTTCTGATGACAGTTTCAAGGTGGGGGCTATCTAATCCATGTCTTCAGTAATGTTGTTTTTAACAAAAGCTTTTGCTTCTTCAGTGTTATTAGAAGTCTAAATGCCATTTGACAGACAGATTTTTATTCTTGCTGGACAAGTATTTGTGTTTTAATATTGTTTTGCTTCAATATTTTAACTAATGGCCAGCATTTGTCCTCATTTCTATAGTTTTTGCTGAGCAGTCGTCAGATCTTATATTGTATTGTTCATATTTTAAAGCAGCTTTTGGCCATGCTGCTTTTAGTGCAAACAATTGAATTCATATGGATCTTGGTGGTATTAGAGGACTGATAGGTAATGGTTTATCAGTAAAACTATTAGCCTTTTCAATTCCATAGGAAAATCCTTCCTGAAGATTTAGAAATTTTGGAATCCATGTTGCCAAAAAAAGTTGCATATCTTCTCCTTCAGTATTTTTTTGTGGACAAAAATCCTAATGTTGCACTTCTCTCTTTTTTCAAGGTCATCCAGTTTATTCTACAGCCGAATATTTTGTTTCAATAGAAAGTCTGTTTGCATTGCTTCTTCTTTATGTCTTTCCTCGACATCTGCTAAGGCAGTCTCACTGTCTATAATGATGGTCTGTTGTTGCCGAATCATTTCTTTCAGAATATTTGCTTGCTTAAGTCTGTTTTATTTTAAACTATCCAGGTTTTTCTGAAATCCATGCATTGTCAAAGACAACTCATGAAGCACAGACATTACTTGTTGTAAATCTTTTTTAGTGAAGAGTCCGAGTGTGAGTATTTTTTGATGTTCATCTTTTCCTGTGCAGCTAATAAGTCTCCAGAGTATTTTTCCTGGAAAATGTTAAGAAATCTTCATATTTTTTGAAGTACATTGAAATAAGTACTAATAGAACTTTTGAAGTAGTAAATTATTTTTAAAATATTATTTTCCTGTTTACATAGTAATAAGACTCTAGAGCTCTGAAAGGTTGATGCTTTCACTTAGCCATCTAGGCTCTGCCCCCTGCATAGGTATTTTAGATAGCAGGTCCATACAAATCACCAGTAAGCAAAAAAAAAAAAAGACATCATGTCCAGAAGAACATCCCTCATGAGCCATTGTCCTATGCCTCATTTTGACCAATAAAAGCAGAGTCCGCATGAGTTTTATAATTAAAGGTGATGAACTAATGTGAATAGATATGAGTAACCATTGTTTGAGCTTTATGTACCACTAGCAAAGCTGTCATTGTACCAAGGTATCTACAGAGGTAACTCCTATAAGACCAAAGGAGACAAGGCTACTTTCTTATCAAATGACAATGTTATTTTCACTAGCCATCTATCAACTGCTAATTCTTGCTTATTTTTCTCTTTGTTTGCAACATGTTATTGTTAGATTTTATTAATATTAGTCTGAAATTAATTATGTTGTAAATATGCTGAAAGAAAAGGCTGCAGAAACTGAGTTTATTAATATGTGATCAGCAGTCATACAGTCATGACACCATGACCAAAAAGGGAATGCTTGAAAGGAATCTGCTTTCCCTTACAGACTCACAACAGGATCAAACAAGAGCAAAAATACAAAAAAAATTTTAATCTGCTTTTAAAGAATGGACATTTTCAGACTCACAGACTCAGAAACAGGATGTACAAAAAACAAAAATAAAAAAGATTTTAAGACAACTGACACTGATTATAACGCTAAAAATGGACACAATATGTTTCCCTAAACAACAGGATATGTTATATGTTGATGACATGTGTGTTTTCAAAAATATGTTTTCTGCATGGAAAACAGGATATGACTTACAAGAACAGATGTTTTTTATACAAAGATCCATTTACTAAGTTAGCCTCAGTGAGACAAAGGATTGTTTATAGTGCAGAAAAGGTCCACAATACAAAACAAAGAACAGTTTTAATTATTAATGTGTCTAGTCACCCTAAACAGCAAGTGTTTAGAATGGGACATTCAAAATAAGAGTACCTAAAGAAAACTGACCAGTCACAAACATGGCAAGCAAACTTCACCTAACAGCATCTGGAAACAATACGTGAACCAAAACCTGGAGCAAAGACATCATTCTGCCATTCAAATCAATTCAGATAGGTTCATATGAAAAGTGACTCAAGTGGCCCTGATAGGTCATGTTTCAGATTCTTCAGGAGATAGCTAGGATATTCTCGGCTGTGTTTTTGGCATTAGAAAGTACCACCATAATGTTCTCCTTGTGAATAGTTGGGGGCACGATAGTAGGGATTACTGGGGGTGGAGGAAAGGAAGTGGGGGCTAAAGTTTGAGTTGAATTTGTCAGCCAGCAGGTTTACTATGTCACTTTGCTCAGTGAAGGTTCTACTACTAACTACCAGCTCAGTACACTGCTGCATGTTACCTTTGAGGTTTTGGACATAGCTGTAGAAGTCCTTGTGCTTGTCTTTAATCTGAGAGGCTATTTGACTTGGTAATTGGCCTTGTTTGATTTAATTAGTCCTGTTAGTTTTCTGTTTAGTTTAAATAGTGAGCTCTTGTCATTATGAGAGTTGGCCTTTTTGATTTTGACCATGACTTTTTCCTTTTGTTATATACCCTGTTAAGATCAGGAGTCCACCAGTGTGGCTTGTTTTTGGGGTTGTTTTGGGCTTACTTCTAGTGGGTACAACAGTCTGTAAGCAATGTTTGTACAGAGCATCCATGAACAGTTCTGCATAGACTGCTGTGAACATGGGTTAGGTGGGGTATTTTGACAAACATTTGCTTAATAGGATATAGTTTGCTTTAAAACAGTTCCTAACTGTAATAGGTTTTTAATATGGAAGGAGACAGCTTTCACTAGTGAGGACATGACATGGGGTAGGAGATGGGAGTTGCAGCACTTTTCCATATTTATGAGGAGTACGTCTAGTATGGTTGAACCTCAGGTTGGAGTGTGCATTGACTGATTAAAGGTGTTTGTCTTAATATGTCCAGAAAATGTTGTGCCCACAAGTTGGTGGCGGTGAATTTTTCACAGTCTATCATGGTCATTAAAGTCTCCCATGAAGAGAGTGTTTGGTTGGATGGAGAGTGCCTCCAGTAGATCTAAATAAGAGTTGTGGGATTCTTGATATAGAGATGGTGACCTATAGCTTGCTAAGATATGGTAAAAGAGTCCATTTAGAGTGATTTACACATTGATGAATTGCAAGGTATCATCCTCTTTAACCATCCTTGAGATGTATTTGTTGGTAATGAGATTAAGACACATCCACCTTCGATGCCTGTTTGTGTGGCTGATGGTCTAAATGTATGGAAGGCCAGGAGAATTGCAGTGACACAGTACTTTCTGTGGCTTTAAGCCATGTATCAGTAATGGCACAGATGTCTGTATTCTCTGCAGTGAGGAGATCTGTGTGTAGTTTCTTGTTAAGGCTCCTATCATTGAGCAATAATACCTTTAGGTTCCTTTGGGTTTTATTTGCTATGTCAGTAGGTTTGTCACTTTAGCATTTTCTAAAAAAGGCTGTACGGGGTGGATAAAGTGTTAGCCAAAACCTGGGAGCTTAGGGGGCACAGGTGCTGGCCATCTTTGGAAAAGCAATGTGGTCTGTTGACCATGTTCTCCCAGGCTGACAGATATTGAATCCCCCTGGACTGACGTCTTAGACGCATTTATTTATTTATTTGCATTTGATTACTGGGAACATCCACTAGGCCAAGGTAAGCCCATTTTCCATGGAGGCCTGAGGATGAATGTTACAGCAGTAAGATAAACAACACATAATGTGATCAAAACAATACAGAAGATTTACAGAGCAATGCACACAATATTCTACAGACTATATGCATTTATGATATTATACAATCCACAAGATGTAAGTGTGTTTTAGTTGAATTTGTACAAAATATAGCAAATGCAGTCATTATACAGAATTTCATATAATCAGTCCAGTCATTATGCAGTGTTACATACAGTAGAGAGGGAGTGAGTTTGTACAAATATAATATAGATTTCTGTTATTGATGTGAAGGTTTGACCATGAGTAACTGATACATTTAGAAGGAAGTACAAGTGTTCAAGGTTATTGAAAGTAAGATTGAAAGTAGAGATGAAGCAGGTGATAATGTTACAGAGGAGGGAGTCACGTTTTAGGGAGTGTTGATTTGGCGCATGTACATTGCCAGAGAGAGGAAAGATGATACCTAAGGGACTTTTTAAAGAGAACAGGATTAATGGTGGTTCTGATTGAAGGTGGAAGGGAGTTCCAAAGTTTTGAAACAATAAAAGAGTAGATCATCTGTCCAGGTGGGAGTTTTTTGTTTTTTTTTTTTACTCTGAATAGTAGTTTGTTTTCAGATCTAACACATATTCAGAGAGGTCTACAATGTTTCTCTTCAAATAGTCTAGAAAGGTACATCTCAGGTAATTTATGACCACATGGACTATGATAGAATCATACTGATACTCGTCATGCAAAGACCTGAGTGCATGTATAACTTGGTGGATCCTGGCTCCAGATAAGCAACGGACCATAATCGTCTCCTTGCCCAGTCTGGTGAATGGTTGCTTCAGTATTGTCAGACAACAATTACCTGTCATAGGCAAATCCAGTTTGTTTAAAGGGTTAGTTCCTGTAGCAGCCCAACCTGCTACACAGAAATACCCCTTAGGTGATGATGATAAAATAGCAGGTCTCATGGGGTTTAATCACTTATTCACTACGGCATGAGATGCATGCTGCATGAGTTTTGTCAGTTTTGTTGTGCAAACTCGTGGACAAATGGAAATGGATAGGTTGCAGCCCAGCAGTCCAGTACAATGGGGTGCCCTGCACTGTAATGGTGCTGTGCTTTATAGCCTTTCCTTGCACCCTTCTTATTTCCTTTTAACACTCTTTGCACATATTCTTTTAACTATTTTTTTATGCAACTGATTAGGAAGGACTGAAATAATTATACAGAATCCATCCCACTGTACTGAGGCCAATAGAGCTTTTATTTTTTAAGTTCTTTTCAAACTGCACAGCAGTCCATGCTGTGTTTTATGTCTATACATTGCAACTGTAACACCAGTCCTGTCAATCCTTTGAACACCGATCCCTGGTTTTCATTTTGCTGTTTCTATAGAGCCATTTGAAACCGAATAAATAGAAAAATATAGTCAAGAGTTATGTCAACAAAGCATGATAACTTTTTCCATCAATTACTTTCAATAGGGATTCTAACCCCACAAAATAGAGCCATAATGGTCCAGAGTTGGAAAGAAGCTTATCCTAATTATTGTCAGAACTTTGTCATGGGCTTGCTGGGTTTTGGCCCATCAGTCTTTGGTCACTTTTTATTGAAGAAAGACTTACAGAGGATCAGCTACATGGTTTCTGAATGCCTGTGACATTTTACATTTAAGTCTTTATGGGTATATTCAGGCCAATAAAACCAAACCCCACAAGCTGTAGGCATACATGTTTCAGCATTTTTAATGACCTTGTCTATACAGCATAAGTGGATTGTTTGCCTATACGTTAGAAATACAGATCTTAACTATATGTCCTTTAAGGGGTCATCTGCATATATTCCATGGTCCTCCAGTACAGTAGGTTTAAGGTATTAGTCATTAAAGACTCTAGCTTTGGCTGAATTTATCTTGCAGTTTTTACTGAATGGTTTGTCTGTGTGCTGCTTTTTACATTTTGTTTGGTTGTAATGAATAAGCACAACATTGTCCCATTTTCATGAGTCTGGGACATCAGATTTAGACATTAATCTGTTATACAGTGATGTTAGTGATGGAACAGCAGATCTGTCTGACTTGACAATAAAGCATCCAAGCATAGAGTCAAGACCATAGCTACTGTCAGAATAAATTTTTTTGCAATGATGCTCTAACCATTTCTTCCATTATTCATAGACAAGTAGCATTATTTTATCAAGCCTCACATCAGACATTTGTGAATTGTCCACTAATTGATGAAATTTAGAAAAGTAATTATTAAATATCTTTGCCAATTCAGGGCCAACATAAATTAAATTACTCTCATTAATAATCAGACCTATACCTAAACATTTCCACTTGACTGTGTTTCTATAGGTACAAAATCTTTTAGCCTTTTCATTTCAGATAAATTCTGCTGTTATTGAATTTTGCTTTTTGTAGTGAACTTATTAAAGACTTGAAAGGAGGAAGTCTACCTGAGTTGCATGTTGGCTACTCTTGTATTTGATCTTGTGACTGTCTCTCTTTCTGAACCATGTGTTGGCTACTATCAAGCCATTTGCCAGACAGAAGTCTAGAATGGCTTCTCCTTCTTTATTCCTATTGCTGTACCCATGTGGAACCAGGCAGTCCTCATATCCTGTTCTGTCTGTCCCGATATGTGCATTTGTCACCCATTATCAACACCAATTCATGTTGTCCTGCTTTATCTAGTAGGTCCTGCAACTGCTGTCTGAATGCACTCTTTTCCTCTCTATCACAACCCTGCTGTGGGGCATAGGCTGAGATTATGAATACTGTCCTATCATTACACTGGAGTCTGATTGCATGAGCCTGTCATTAATTCTAATGATATCCCTCACTGACTTCTGAAGCCTCTGTCTCACCCCAATTCCTACACCATTTCTAGCCTGTCCACCACCTGAGTAGTAGAGTCTGGATCCAAAACAAAGTAGCTTTGTTGCACTGCCCTTCCATCTCATCTCTTTGATACATAGGATGTCCAGCCTCCTCCGTATCATCATGTCATCCACTTCTAAGTTGCATCCTGTCAGTGAACCTACATTAAGCATAGCAATTCTCAGTTCATGTTTGGCAGGTTGGTTGGTTTTATGTCCAGCTTTCACTCAACAGAGCTATCCCAGGTAACCCAGGCTGGACAACTAGACACCGGTCAGCCAGTAGCCTATTGACCCAGGGCTGCTGGGCTTTTTATGGTGGGCACACACTGGCCAATAGGGGCACATATACCCCTCCCACCGTTAGCATGGGTCCCTGGCGTGGGTCAGAGAGTAGGCCGGGTCCTCAACCCACTTATCACCGGTAACTACCCATGTCCATTTTTTGGTGACAGTCAACATGACCGAATCACCTAGAGCCATATTTTACACCGTCGAGTGGCTAGCCCTGCCACGGTGTGCAGTTTGTGATCCGTGTTCTCCTATCTTGAGGATACTGCACACCATAATAGATGCCCAACGCGGTTGGTCTTTTTACAACTCTTCCCCCCACTGGGCACCATGTAGAGTCTGTGCTGCTGCCCACAGCTCCATTCATTGGTGAGTTTGAGATGGAAACAGTTGGTTCACAGCATAAACCAGTAGTTGCCACAATCAGCTGCAAGCAGTGGTCAGAGAAGGCTCTAAGGTCAACAGAGACCAGGCTGAAGACCTGGAAGTTGACTGGAGAGAAAGCACAGCAGTTCAAGGAATTACTCAGGGCTCTAGCACCCCAAGAAGAGGAGGAAATAGGTGGAGTTGAAGAAGAGTGGCAGCGCCTAAAAACAGCATGTGTTAGGACTACAGAAAAGATATGTGGCCAAGCCAGGTATGGAATATGGTGCATAAGGAAAGCTGGTGGTGGAATGCAGAAGTGCAGGAAGTAATCAAAAGAAAGAAGGAGTGCAGGAAGAAGTGGGAGATTGAAAAGACTGACCAAGCTAGGAAGGACTACTGGTTGGCTAACAAAGAAACTAAGAAAGAAGTTGCAATAGCAAAGAATAGGGCATCAGAGGCACTCTATCAGCTTCTGGAAAGTGACTCAGTAAGGGGCACAAAGAAACTATACCAGGTTGCAAGGCAAAGACAGAAAGATAAAGAAGATAGTCAGACACCCTTCATAAGGGATTCCAGCAACAACCTGCTTACCAGCCCACAGGACATCAAAGGCAGATGGAAGGAGTATTTCCAGCAGCTTCTGAATGAAGAAAACTCCACAGAAGTGGTACTGCCCCAGAAACAGCTTACAATGAGAGTAGAAGAGGAGCCCAGCTTAGAAGAAGTAAGAGCAGAACTAAGGAAAATGAAGTCAGGGAAAGCAGCAGGCTCAGATGAGGTCACAGCAGATATGATAAAGATGCTGGGTGAGCTAGGGGAGAAATGGCTCCTGAGGGTACTAATTGCAGTGTGGAGAGAAAGGCATATCCCAGATGACTGGAGAATAAGCATACTCGTGCCAGTGTACAAGAACAAAGGGGACATCCACAACTGTGGACAGTACAGAGGCATCAAACTCCTACCATATTGCATGAAAGTTCTGGAGAGGGTGACTGATAAATGGGTATGCAGAATAGTAGAATGTAAGATGGGAGATGAACAGTTCGGATTCAGATCAGGATGCAGCACAATTGACCCAATGTTTGCATTGAGACAGATACTTGAAAAGAAACTAGAGAAGAGGAGAGGAGAGAGTCAAACTGGGCTTTCCTAGACTTGGAGAAAGCATATGACAAGGTCCCAAGAAAGCTGATCTGGGCAGTACTGCGGTGGTTTGAAGTCCCAGAAACATTGGTAGAATTAGTACAGGCTATGTACAAGGACTCAGTGACTCAAGTATGAACAGTGTTTGGCCTCACTGAGTGGTTCCCAGTGGGAGTGGGTGTACACCAGGGTTCAGCTCTGAGCCCACTGCTGTTCATACTGGTAATGGACTACATCAGCAAACAGGTTGGAGGGGTCAGAGCAACAAAGCTGCTATATGCAGACGATGTGGCAGTACAGGCAGACTCTGATCTAGAACTTCAGCAAAGGATAGGAGAATGGAATGCAAATCTGAAGGCACATGGGATGAAACTAAGCACAGATAAGACAGTGGTAATGGCAGCAGATTGGGGAAATCAGAAGAAGCTGAGAATAGAGACAGATGGGAAGATAGTGGAACAGGTAAACAGCTTCAAGTATCTGGGATGGGTGGTTGAGGAGAAGGGTAGTGTGAATGAAGAGGTCAAAGCTAGAATCAGAGGGGCTGCACACAACTGGCATAGAGTATCAGGTGTAGTATATGACAGAAGAATGCCAAAGAAGCTGAAAAGTAAAGTGTACAAGACAGTGGTGTGACCAGTACTACTGTATGGTACAGAAACCTGGGCAGTAAAGGCAGAACAGTTGAAGAAGCTAGAGGTGATGGAAATGAAGTGCCTGAGAAAGGTGGTAGGATGCACACTGCGGGTCAGGTGAAGAAATGGGGACATAAGAGCAGAAGCCAAAGTAGCTCCAGTTGCAGAAAAGATCAAAGAGAACAGATTACGATGGTATGGGCACATGTGTAGAAAAGCAGAAGACAATCAGGTGAGGGAGATTTGGGACAGACAGGAAGAAGGTAAGAGGAAGCGAGGGCATCCAGCAAAGAGGTGGATGGATTGTGTGAAAGAAGATCTGCAACAGTCAGGCATGAGTGTTGAAGAAAGCAGGAGAGTGGCACTGAACCGAGAGAGTTGGTGACAGTTAATACGATGCCCCGACCCCATGTAAATGGGAAAAAGGGGATGATGATGATGATGATGATGATGATGATGATGATTATTAAAGACTTGAAAATCTTATTATACTATATCTTTACTTTCTACTTTCTATAAACACAACCTTTTCTTTTCTCATCTTTTAATAACTTAGTCAGAATCCTGTTCCATTATGAGGAAGTAAATTTGTTTTAGTGATTTTCACAACTATTTTATATTCACAAATAATTTGAAAGCAGGATTTGAGTAAATCCCAACCATACATACAGTGTCTCTTGAACCTTCTTCACAATCAATTTTATTAAGACTAGATATCACACAATTTCCAATAATTATTGCACAATCATATGAAGTTTTTAAAATCTCCATAGCAATCATTGTATGATTTATAGTAAGTTGAAATGCCACATGTTCAGACATACTCACAGGATTTACTAGACACAGTTGTAACGATTACATTAGGAATGTTTATTAACAAATCCAAAGTGTAGTTTCCTCATGCTGGAGATGTAGCCAATTGAATTAAGTTTTTGAAAGTATTAAATGAAGAAATTCTTGCTTAGCAATTGACTTACATATCCTACTTAGAGTCATAGCTAGCAATTTTGGCAACCTGTTCTATTCCCCAATCTGGTAGCCCCTAGACATTTTGTGTGGTAGTGCCTGATGATGTGCCTGTGCTCTGGGGTTTTCAGGTTTACTTTATATAATAATAAAAAACACTGAACCACAAAATATCAATCTCAAAAGATCAAAAGTAAAAAAAAAAATCTGTATATTTTTATCCATTGAAAATAAATTGTCTGTTTTCTGGTTGTCTAAAAAATGGCAAGCATAGCTGACTAAGATGATTATGCATTTGTGGGGTATCTTTTCATCAAAAAGACACTTGACACACTAAATGTATCTGTGCTGCTAATGAAACTGAAGTCTATGTCACTTTACCTTAGTTCTGTTTTAAAGTATAGCCGTAATTTGTAGTCCTGGGTCAAAACACTGGTCGTTGCACTAAAGCAGCAGTCTAGATGCAGGTCAGCTTTGATTTTTTTTCCTGGTGCCTGAATTTTATTATCACTGCATCATTTCACAGTCACTTGCTTTGACATCTTTATGGTATGTTCCAGGGCAAAGAGTTTAGTGGATGTTGCTACTAGTTTCTTTCTTCCTTTCCCCAGCCTATTTTTGGTGGTAACATTTTTATGACATGGCAGTGCCTTGGGCAGCGACATGTAGAATTTGTTATTTCAGGAGAATGAGGAATTTACTGATTTTGTTTTACAGTTTGTTTGCAGGGTTTTCTCTTAGAATGTGGGATGTTACCTGCAGTTATTTTCCTTTGGTTATTATATGCATTCAGCTTGCTGTATAAACAATATAGTGTGTCGAGTTGCATTGACAAGCAGGACTTTCCAAAATGGCTACACACTGATCAACAGCTTAACTTCAGCTCTCCCAGAGAGAATACAGAAACTGAAAAGAGGCAGCTAGAGTCATTGTTAGACTGAGTAAAATTCCATTACTGGCTAGTAACTACACTGCCTGGATGCCTGCAGAGAAGAAACTAAGACAGCCTGATAGAAAATCAAGTAGAAATGGTGAAGAGAAAACACTGACTAGGAAGTATCCTGTAGCTGTTCTGCAAAAAGTACTTCACTCTCCAGCTTTGGTGCAAGCCATGGCTTCAAATAAGCTAGAAGAAAAAAGAAATAAAATGTGCTCTGAGCTGATTGAAATAAATATAACACTGAAGGAGTATATCAACTCAGATAACAAAAGGCTGAAAAATGGATGAAGCTTGAAACAGATATTCAGATGAGCTTATAAACTGCAAAAAACAGAGGATGAAATGAAGAAAAGGCTGGCTGAGCATGAAACTACTCAAGAAGAGATGTTTAAAAAATGGTAGAATTAGAGGGCAGAGCACATAGGGAAAATCTGATATATTCTATTGTACTAGAGAAATTAGAACGAGCACGCTATTAATTTTATGAAGGCACAGATAAGCAAGTGGACTGGTATTCTATAGCAAGAACTGTTAACTGAAATGTTATCATGTGTGTATGCTCCAAATATGGCCATGAGAAAGCAGCCACGGTCTTTATAAGTAAAGATCCAAAGTGACAATCAGAAAGAGTTGATCCTGAAAAAAACTGTGGAAAAAGGGAAAGTATTACAAGTTGGGAGACAGTGGAGTGTTTGGGGGAAATGATTATTTATTGTACGCCAAGCAGAAGAGAAACATTTATTCCAGTAATCAGGGAGTGTTGAGAGTCAGATGTGAGGGTCAAGGTGCTGTATCCAGCTGTTTTCAGAATATTTTTTTCCTGGCAGATCAAAGTAATTTTCTGATGCAGAACAGACTAAGGAGCAAATGAAGAAGTTTCTCCATCAAAAAATGAACCAATAAACACAAGGGGACTCTGTTTTTTATTCTTCTAATAATAAAGTACATGTACAGACTTTGCCTGTGAAACCTTTTCCACTGTTTCAAATGAAAATACTTGAGAGACAGAGAAAAGTTCAGGAGGTGACCAGAAAACTTGGGGGCACTATGGAACTGGACTGGAATCTGGAGATGGGAGATGGAGATGAATAGGAAGAAGACCAGCACCACAGAAGTTACTGAATAAATGTGAAACTGCAAACTATCAATCACATTTGTGAAATACAGCAGTATAAGAGTAAGTGGAAAGCATATAATCTTGTTGGCTTTGTGAAACTTATGAGGACCTGAAAAGCATTTGCCTCAGGTAGGGGAAAAGGAAGGTAAAAGATAACTGTAAATAAAACAATTTATTTTCTTAACATTATTTATATGGAATGTTTCACAAATATAAATTGCACATTTTATAGTAAAGTATTTTAGTTATTCTTGTATGTGATAATCCCTGGAATTCAGCAAGCAGCCATGCAGGAATAAATTATTCCTGCATGGCAGGGACTGCTCCTGTACAGCATGGCAATGCACCTTGCATATTCATGAAGGCATGCTGCCTGTGCTGTTTAACTTACACGGAGCTGTGTATGAGTGTAGGGGGTGTGTCTGAGAGCAGAGCTCTCACAATACACATGCCCCTGCACTCCAGAATTGCCTTTTGGCAATTAAAATGAGCGAGAATGCTCATAATACTCCCAGCACATCAGGAACATACCTCTCAACTGTACAGATTCTCGTAGAATGTCCAGAGTTTTGTCTCATATATTTGGTGTGTTCTTCCTAAAATCTGTACCTATCTGGAAAATAGCTGAGGATTGAAGTAATTAAATAATGACAAACATTTGAGTTTAAAAGACTCCACATTCTTCAGAAAATCCATGTTAATGAAGATCTATCATATCAAGTGTCTAAAAGTTTGTAAGAGCAATATTTCAAATCTGTCCCTATTTGTTCCCCCATCATTTTAGGGCTTGTCCAGAGTTTTTGCTCCAAGAGGTTGAAAGGTATGCCCACCACAAAGCAGAAAGCTAATAAAAGTACATGGTATAGCATTAGCAGGGATATTCTGAAGGGTATAGCTATAATAACACAACAAAACATTTTTTTTATAAATGCAATAAAGTTTAAGCGTAGCTGCGCAGTGTGCCCATTGCTTAGCTACACTTATTCCTGCTTAAACAGCACAAGAAATTAAATAGCAAGAGATATCTAACATAAACAGTATTGCAATAGTGTAATGGGTAGAGCATATGCTTTGCAAACAGCCATTCCTGGTTTGATCCCCACTGCAACCAATTCAGCAGCAGTGCATAAACAATTGTTTTTTTGTATTACTTACTAAATAACATATATTTGTTAGCTGGAGTACTGCATTAGGTCCAAATGTGAGGTGTCAGTGTAATAAAGTTGTGAAATCCCCATATAAACACAAGTGCCCCATACAATATAGTCACACATGAATAAATGTAATGAAAGCACATTGGGGGATGTCAGGGACAGTAAACAAATTTATAATATGTAATGAATGTTGAATCTATGCCATACAGCAGATAGTCTATAAAATGAAAATTAAGCAGTGCTAAGCATTGCACAGCTCTGCTTACCAGGTGTAAACATTGTGTAAATATGACTGCTAAGCAATGAGTAGCCCAGCTAAGTGGATTTGCCCAACAGTAAGCAGTGCTGAACCTGTCCCTTTAAGCAATGCCAACCTTAGCCTAACAGGTTTGCCCGTAACTTAACTTAGCTCAGCATATTCAAAACCATCCAATCACGGCAAAGGGTGGGAAATCAGCCACATTTAAACCCCACAGGCAGGAATACAGCTCATAACTGGTTGCAGCTTCCCACTGTAGGCAGCATGGCTGGAGTTGGAGAGGGATTGCACTTCCAGGCGCAGCGCTAGGGCATCCAGGGGTCCAAGGTTATGGTAAGACTCCTGGTAAAAAAACATGATGAGAGACTGCTGTAGGGCCAGTACCAAGGCTCCCAATATAAAGCAGAAGCTTGGGACCATCTCGCCCATGACCTCACCAGTGCCACTGCTATCCCTTGGACTGGTGAGCAGGTTTGTCACCACTATGCTGATTTGAAACAGAAGAAGAGGGAGCTCTTGGATCAGTGGATCCAAGAATCAAGGCAGAGGGGTGATGTCCCAGCAGTGTGTAAGTACTCATACCAGTAACTGTTTAATAATGTCCAGCCTGTGTATATGATGGATAGGCATGGCTAAATATTTCTCTATTTCTCTTATATCTGCAGCTGAGTGGGCTGTGAATCAGGAAGCCCATGCAAGTAGGCTGCAAAGGCTGCGTTGCGAGGCTGGTGCATAACAATCCTGCTTGTAGTAATCATACCAAATAAATATAAAAGTAGTAGAAAGTCAACTGCCAGTATAAAAAGTGTTTTGTGTATGGGTTGTATTGAATAAACCGGACAATATGACAGTAATAGTCCCATATAAGTCGTATTTAAATAAAACTGCAACTGCCTGGCAATAAAGCTATAAATCCTGGAATGGTTGTGTTTACTCTGGTATCGTATGGCATTTTTAGTGTTGCATTCTCTGAATAGTAATGTTGTATTAACCACTGTTACCCACACTGTGCATCATAATAAAAATGGCTAGGAATGTCTGTATAAGACTATTGTAATTACAAGGTCAGATTGTACAACTGAGAGAGACTTAGAAAACAGTGAAGTGATAGACAGCAATATCCACGTAGCACACTCTACTGTGACTTAAATTGTTGTACTTTTAGCAGACACAGTCATGGTTCGAATCCTGGGAGTGGTAGTAAGCTGTATGCATAATCATACCTCTCAACTGTACAGATTTGTTCCAAATGTCCAGATAATTGGCTCATATTTTCTGCCTGATACCCCGTCCCCCTGGCAAATCAGTGGGATGATCTCAGAATTTTAGGCAGCAAATAATGACATACATCTGATTTTTAGACCTCAAAACCTTCAGAAAATGTATATGAAAACAAACCTGTCACTCTAGCAACTCACCAAAAGTTTATGAGAGCAATATTCAAAATATGTCATATTTCTACCCCCATATTGTCGAGCTGTGACCAGAGTGTGTGCAAACAGATTGAGAGGTATATGCATAATATTAACTTGGAATCTAGGAATATGTGTGAAAACATCCAGGTAGTGTTAACAAACATTCCCTCCACAGGTCTGTCAGAGAAGAAAACTGTGCCTCCCGATAAAGATTGAACCCTGGATTGGTAGTGTTTACTCTGGTATTGTATGGCTGACATGTAGCATTCAGAACATCTGATATCAGAATAGTACTGTTGTGTCAACCACTGTTTCTCACACTGTGCTACATAAAAATATGTCTAGGAATGTCTGTATGAGACTCTTGTAATTACAAGGTCAGATAGTACAACGACGAGAGACTTAATATTCAAATAGCACACTCTGTTGACACTTAAATTATGGTATTTTTATCAGACACAGCCATGGTTTGAATCCTGGGAGTGGTAGTAAGCTGCATGCATAATCATACCTCTCAACTGTACACATCCTTTCAGAATGTCCAGATAATTGGCTCATATTTTCTGCCTGTTCCCCTGTCCCCATGGCAAATCAATGGGATGATCTCAAATTTGTAGTCAGCGAATAATGACATACATTTGGTTTTCAGACCTCAAAACCTTCATAAAATGTATATGAAAACAAATCCTGTCACTCCATCAGCCCTCCAAGTTTATAAGAGCAATATTCAAAATATGTCCCATTTCCACCCCCATGTTGTCAAGCTTTAACCAGAGTGCATGCAATAAGAGATTGAGAGGTATGTACATAATATTAACTTGGAATTTGGGAATATGTGTAGAAACAGTCAGGTAGTGTTAACAAACATTCCCTCCACAGGTATACCAGGTAAGATATGTAGAATTTAGCTATAAAACAGTTGAAGTATACACTTGTTTACAAACATACCACTGGCCAAACCAAGGTCATAGGGTAATGTAATAATACCTGTACCTTAATGATTAGAGCAATGATCATTAACATTGTGAGAACTACAAGGATGTATAAGTTGTTAATTGACATCTCTCCCCCCACCATATCTGCAACAATAATCTAAATACACAAATCAATGGGTATGTTTACACCAAACCTACTGTTGGAACATATGTCCTATTGTTCAATAAATAATGAAATGTGTTTCTATTAATGTTCCATGTTGAAATACTATCATTGGTGGCCTGTTGCTATTAATGTAACCTGCATGCTGTTGTAATGGCCACTGTGGTTCCATATATGCATGTGTTCTGTTTGCTATGCAACTGTTCCAAATCTGGTGTTTTTGGTTAATGGGAATATCTATGCATGCCATTATAACTAATCCTGGATTGTGTTGACTATTACATATGTTTTAAAACTGCAACACCATAGCACATTTGGAAAGCTGGTCCCAGTGGCCCCACCTCATCTGGCCATGGCACCAGGCTCCAACACATCTGGAACCCACCCCAGGACCTCCTCGTCTGCTGGTCTTGCACCACCTTCAGGTGGAACTGCCTCAGGGGATGGGGCTCGCCCCCTCTGGGAGCGGGTGCAGACAGGAAACTGTCACCCATAGTAAGGTCCAGGGTTGGTGCGTAGCAAGCTCCGCAGGGAGTTTGGAGAGCTGCTACGCCAACTTGAGGGCTATGTGGTGCATTTAAATGGCCCGTCCTACCCAGTTCCCAGCAGAGCCACCTAGGGGCCATGAAGGTGCAGTGGTGACTGCCCAAGGGTGGGGACCTCAATCCCACTGTTTCCATTTGGGGGTTCATGGAATTCTGATTTCCAAACAACCCTCCCTGTCTAAGGTGTTTACCCCCCACATGTGTCATATACTGCCCCTGTATGCTGTCTTGTCTGTCTTGACTGTCTTTTTGCTACTCAGCCCACCTCCTCAAATATACTTACTATCCTTCCCCAACATCCCACTCTCACCTTAAAAAATAAAAAAAGGGCAATCTGTCCCCCCCCAAAAAAATCTTTCCCCATACATAGCTGTCCATTTCGCACGTGTCCACTGGACACATGTAATCTGGTCTAATTGGCTTCACAACATATTATTGTTGTCCTCACCCCTCCCTCAGAGGTTTGAGTGTCCAAATAACCTCCAAATTCAGTTTATAAACACAGCTGTTGTTGTAGAAGAAATGGACAACTATGGACCTTCCCTACACCCGCCCTGTACATCCTTAGCTACTTTCCCTATTGTCTTTCCCTCTGCTTGCCCCCATTTTCACCACTTTCCTATCACCCCTTTTTCTTTTCTTTTAAAAAATTAGCATGGGGTAAGTGGGAGTAAGCACTTTAAGCAGTTGTAAGCGAGATTAAGCCTGTTTGTGTGGTGCTAAGCAATGCCTACACAGATTAAACAATTTTAAAGCTGTCTGTAAACTTATTTAACTGGAAAGTGGCATTGCTTACCATCGTGGAAAACCACGCAAACCCACTTGAAACTGCTTAAAAGTGCCTTAGTCACTCTGTATCCAAGAGCCCTTGTTCTACCCAGCAACAAAATATTCAGCCCTTGCAAGTCTCGAATCTAGGACCCTGCATACCATAGTGATTTACCACTACACCATTTGAGCTGAACATAAACATGATGCAGCACAGTCATTCAACATTACGGAAAATGCATTTATATATATATATATATATATATATATATATATATATATATATAAATGGGTCTACTTCATATGATAGAAAGTTCATTTGATAGAATTTCATTTGACTGAAACCATAACACCGAAAGATCAAAACACTGAAAACCCATTTGACTGAACTCATAACACTGAAACATGAAATTAAAAGGATTATGCTCTTTTCCCCACTGTAGTGCGATCCTGGAGTTAGTATATATAATTAGAGGGTGGGTGGGGGGCATATCCCCCCCAACATACTTCATACATTTTAAACCTTACACATGGATAATTATAACTGCAATGAATAACTCTTTGCAGAAAACAATATTTAGCTAAACTATGTGGGGGGGCTACACCCCCCAATGTGGGTGGCTGTGCCCCCACACCCCCTATCTATATATACTAACTCCAGGATCACACTACGGTGGCGAAAAGGGCATATATCTTTTACTGTAATGCTTCAGTGTTATGAGTTTCAGTCAAATGGGTTTTCGGTGTTTTGAACTTTCGATGTTATGGTCTCAGTCAAATGAATTTCTATCAAATGAACTTTCTATCATATGAAGTAGACCCATTTTATATATATATATATATATATATATATATATATATATATATACACACACACACACACACACATATATATATATATATATATATATATATATGTGTGTGTGTGTGTGTGTGTGTGTGTGTGTGTATGTATATGTATATATATATATATATACATATATATATATATATATATATATATATATATATATATATATATATATATATATATATATATATATATATATATATATATATATATATATATATATATATATATATATTTATTTATTTCTAGTTTGATGACCGTTGAGGTCCACTGGGTTCAAAGAGCCCATTTTCAGTGGAGGCCTGGGGAGAAAAGCTCCACCAATACATAGTATAATCTCTATAATATAATGTACAATGCATAGTGGAAACAGAAACAAGTTCAGCAAATTTTACATACAAAATAGCAAAAAAAAAAAAAAAAAAACTAAACAAATATTAAACAGTAGCTTAGAGAAGGATGTGAGCATATTTGCATATTTAGTGGTTGAGAACAGTGGTGCAAGGTTAAATTAATACAATGATATAGAAGTAACATTAGCATGGATGAGTTCTTTATGCATGAATAATAGCATAAGTTAGATTAATACAAAGGTTTAATCTTCTGAAGTGATATAGCGGAAACATTTACTTGAAGGCAGTACAGAGTATTAAACAATAGTGTGTAAGGAAGAACAAACTTTGTGTGTGATAAAGTATTTATGTGTTGAGCAGCTTAGGTAGGTGGAGTGCAATTGCATTTCCATTTTTGGGAGAGGTAAGAATGCAGCTGGGTTTTGAAGTGTTCTCAGATATTCTTAAGGATGGAGGGAGAGAATTCCATTTTTTGGTGATGGAGAAGGATAGCAGGAGCTGACCACCGGGACGGTTTGGTTTATAAACAGAGATTAGATTTTGGTGGGTAGATCTTTGAGTTCTGTTAGGGGTGTATAATGTTAGGATGTTTGATAGTGCACGCCACAGTTTGGGGACATAAGATTCTTGCATGGATCTGTTGATGAGTATGCTAATGGAGATGGCAAGGCTGTCTGCTGCTATTTTTAAAAAGAGTGAGGGGATATTGTCAGGGGCATTGGAGCAGGGTTTAAGCTTAGAGAAAAGTTTTTTTATATATAAGAGGTGGGGATAGGTTTGAGGTGGAATATGGGAGGTGTATTTGGGGTGGAAGGTTGAGCAGAGGGTCTCATTTGGGGGGGCTGCTGTTGTTTGGGAATGTTTTAGTGAGTTCAGCTATGGAGTTAATAAAGAAGGAGCTGAACAAAGTGGCTATTTCTTGGTCAGATTTACTAGTGTCAGGGCAGGGGTTGTTTTTGGTGCCTGGGTTGAGAAGTGAGTTGATGGATTTCCAGAATTGTTTGGGGTTAGAGGAGTGGTTAGACTGGAGTTTGATATAATATGCTTTTTTGTCTTGTATGATATGTTTTTTTGCTAAGTTACAGAGTTGTTTGTATTTAAGAAGGGTGTTAGGGTGCCTTTCACGATGATAGAGTTTCCAGGTCTTTTCCCTTTGTTGCATGAGTGTTTTGGTATCTTTACTAAGCCAAGGGGCAGAATTGTTTTTTATGCGTTTTATTCTTGGTGGGGCTTGGGAGTTAAGAGTGTCTAAGAAGGCAGAGTTGAAAAATTCGACAGCACTATTCAGAGGTAGAATTTTTAGGGTGTCCCAGTTTATCAGTCTAAGAGAATTGGAAAAAGTTGTGGGGTTAAAGTTGTGGAGATTCCGAGTATGGATATATTGGTGAGGATGTGGAGGGGAGGGGATTGATCTATGGATGAAGGCTGGTAAGTGATCACTGATGGAGTCTGTTAAGGTGCCAGAGAGGAAGATTTTGTTAGGTGGGAGACAAGGATCCAGTCCAGTATGGAGCCGGGGGGGGGGGGTATTTTTATCAGATCTGGTTATAGCATTTGTGAGTTGAGTGAAATTACATAGATTGATTGAAATGGTGGGGTTATTGGCAGTAATTTTATTCCAGTCTATGTTCACATTTCCTAGGATATATGTCTCAAGCTTGATATTATATGAAGCCCATAGAAGGATTTCCTCAAGTGTATTAATATTGTTTCCAGGGGGGATATAGAGGGCTATAAAGCAAATCTTTTTCTGGTCATTTAGTTTGAGATTTCCTATGACTAGTTCAGTGTTGTTAAACTGTGGAATAAGGATTTGGTAGGGAGTGATAGAAAGTAGGCTAGAGTAGATTAAGGCTACTCCTCCACCCTTCTTTTTTAGGCGGTCTTGTCTAAGTACTTGAAACCCTGGGGGTAGTAATTCAGAGTCTGAAATATGGGGTTTTAGCCATGTCTCAGAAACTGCTGCTATGTCAGGCTGGGTTTGGGATAGCAAAGCATCGAAGTGGGATAATTTGTTTCTTAAGCTCTGGGTATTAATACATATATACACATATAAATATATTACTATTTATAGATATGTATAAGAAGAGTACATATAGAATGTGCACAGCATATCAAACAGCCATTATTCCTACATTTGCCACCTTTTAAAATGGCCAGTGTTGGTTTCATTCCTACAATGAGAATTATTGCATGAAACATATACCCACACACAATGCAAAGGACATGACTCCACGTACAAGTTTGCATACACAGAAATGTTTATTTGTGTAGTATTTCAATTATTTATGCCATTTCTTATAGCAGTTAGGTGTTTGGAAAACATAATAATTGATTAATGCAACTCTCAAACAAAACATTTGCTACAGTAATGTAAAACACATAACATACTTTGCTGTCCAGGCTAAGGCCTTCATGTAGTACAACAGTAAATAAAATCACTGGCATTGAAGATAAGAACCAATCAACACTTAATTACAGCTGTATTTCAGCAGCCTCCAATTACACTCTGTACTCAACCCTTAGGGGTAAAAGTATTAGTTTTCACAATGTAAATGTATCTGTTACATAAATATTCTTAACTTAAAACATCACTATCACACTGACAAACAGAACTGTGTGTAAGACAGTAAGCTGTAGCCTACCACTGTTCCCATGGTGAAATGTATGAAAATGCACAGCCATATACCTTAATGTTTTTTAACACTGATATCCCTCACATATTGTAACAGCCTAGGTTAAAAGCATTTACTACCCCTCCCCCATAAAATGTCTTACAAGGGCATATAACAGTGTTTTCCATACACTGACCTCTAGACTGTACAAGGTCACACACATTTTGTCCAGCTGTTCATAGGTAGGTTCATAGGTTCATAGGTAGGTACTAGGCTATCTGCCCAAGGGCATTTATAAGCCTAGCCAGGAATGTGTTGGCTTTTGCATCCTTTTTAAATTAGTTTCCTGGGCCTCTGTCTAGCAGGGCCACTGAAGTGATCCCAGGGGTAAATTTGCAATTTCCCATCCACTCATCAAGATTCCTCTTGAAGAGAGTTAGTGAGGAGCTCTGCCTAACATAAACTGGGATTCTATTCCAGAGTGAGGGAAGTCTCTGGGGCAGGAATCTATCCCTCCAGCACGTCCTATTTATTGCTGTGCTGAGGTTTAATTCACAGGAGCATATGGCTCTAAGAGATTTGGTTTTCTTGAGGTGGAGCATGTCCATTAATTCTGGGTTGGACATGGCCTTATACATCAGGCATAGATCACCTCTGCGCAGGCAGTAAGCAACCGAGTAGAGCTGTAGTTTCTTTAGTCGAGCTGCATAGGGCATCTCTTTGAGGCCCATGATCCTCTTGGTGAGGTACTTCTGTGGTCTTACCAGCTATTGCATGTGCCGATTAAGGTACATACCAAATGGGGCATTGTACTCTATTATGGGCCTAATGAGTGATGAGTAGAGGGGCACAATGACCTCTCTTGATCTAGAGTTGAATCCTTTTGTGATTAGGTGGGCTACATAGAAGGAATTTCTAACCACTTTGGCAATGTGATTATCAAAGGAGAGGTTACTGTCTACCTGGGTCCCCATTTCCCTAATTACATTTTCTGTACCTAGTGGATTACCACCTATGTGGTAATTTGTGGGCACTTTGTTTTTTCCAAAGGGGATGACTATGCATCTTTTGGCATTCAGCTTGAGGCCATGGTTTTGATACCAGATATCTGTCTCTGTAAGACCCTTCTGGAGGATGTCTGTGTCAGCCAGAGAGTCGATTATGGCCCTCAGTTTGCAGTCATCTGTGAACTTGGTCAGCCATAGTCCTCCCAGGCTTGCCTGTACCTCAGAGAAGTATATACTGAACAGGAGGGGTCCCAGGACTGAGCCCTGTGGGATGCCACTTGTGACTGGTTTAGAGTCGGACATGGCACCTGTAACTCTGACCATGTGTGTACTATCCATGAGCCAGTTGGCCACCCATCTTGTGACACAGGGGTTACTGTTCAAGCTGGTAAGCTTTTTTATGATGCCAGAGTGGGGAATGGTGTTGAAGGCCTTAGTGAGGTCCAGGTAGGCTGTGTGGAATACCTTCCCTTCATCTATGGCTTTGGTAACTGTTTCAAAGAAGTCATCTAGGTTTAGGAGGCAGGATCTGCCTTTAACAAAGCCGAATTGGGTAGGGTCCAGTGTCTGGAGGTTCCCAATGTTTCTGTTTATAGGTTCCATGATAATTCACTCCATAGCTTTGCAAACCAGGCTGGTCAGACTTATAGGGCGATAGTTCCCAGGTTCTGTTCTGGCACCACCTTTGTGGAGCGGGATGACTGTTGCTGTATGCCATTCTTTGGGTATATAGCCTGTGGTAAGGCTGAGTCTGAACAGTGAATTTAGGTGAGGGTTTAGTTCCTTTTGGAGCTCGTGTAAGACACAGTCTGGGACACCATCTGGCCCCATTGATGCTGTGTTCTTAGCTTTGGAGAGGGCTGTTTTTACCTGCATGTCCATGATGTCTGGGGCTCTGCATTCTTTTGGGATGGACAAGGGCCCTTTTGGAGGTGAGGGGGGGGGGTTGAAGTTTGCACTGAACTTGTCCATCAGGATGTTGGTAATGTCAGTTGGTTCAGTGTATTTTTTGCCATTTTGCAGTAGCTCAGAGCATATCTGAGAGTTGTCACCTAAATGTTTGATATAGCTAAAGAAGGCTTTGTGGTTATCTTTAGATTCCTTGGCAATTTTTCTTTAGAAACTGGCCTTGGATGATTTTATGAGCGATCGTAGTTTCTTGCTAATAGGTTCATAGGGTCATAGGTTGGTACTAGGCTATCAGCCCTAGGGCTCATACAAGCCTAGCCATAACAATTCCCTGGCTATTTCTTCCCACATTATTTACTTCCCTGGACCCCTATCTAGCAGGGCGACTGACATGATCCCCGGGGTAAATTTCCTTTGTCCCATCCAATCATCAAGGTTCCTTTTGAAGAGGGCCAAAGAGGCACTCTGCTTGACATGTATGGGCAATCTATTCCAGAGTCTGGGGAGTCTCTGGGTCAGGAACCTATCCCTCCAGCATGTTTTGTTTATTGTGATGACAAGGTTTAGATCCCTGGAGCATGTGGCTCTGAGGGATTGGGATTTCTTTAATTGTAGCATGTCCAACAGCTCTGGGTTTGACATGGCCTTGTATGTTAAGCAGAGATCGCCTCTGAGTAGACGATATGTGACAGAGTATAGCTAGAGTTTTTTAAGGCGGTCAGTGTAGGGCATCTGCTTTAGGCCTGTGATTCTTTTAGTGAGGTATTTCTGCGGCCTTTCCAGTTATTGCAGATGTCTTCAGAGGTACATACCAAATGTGGCATTGTATTCTATAATGGGTCTAATGAGGGATGAGTACAGTGGGACAATGACCTCCTTTTTTCTGGATGAAAAGCCCTTAGTGATGAGGTGTGCCACATAGAAGGATTTCCTGACTGTTGTGGAAATGTGGTTATCGAAGGTGAGACCACTGTCCACCTGTGTCCCGAAGTCTCTTATCATGCTTTCGGTGTTTAGTGTACTGCCACCTATGTGGTAATTCACGGATACATGTTTTTTCCCAAAGGGGATAACTATACATTTCTTGGCATTGAGCTTGAGCCCATGGCTCTGGCACCAAGCATCTGTTTCTGTAAGGCCCTTTTGTAGAGCATCCACATCATTTGGGGATTCAGTAATGGCTCCCAGTTTGCAGTCATCTGCAAACTTTGTTAGCCAGACTCCCTTAGTGTTAGCCTGTACTTCAGAGAAGTAGATGCCAAACAAGAGCGGTCCCAGGACTGAACCCTGAGGTACTCCACTTGTCACTTGTCTGGAGCTAGATTTGGAGTTGGCTACTTTTACAGTGTGGGTTCTATCAGTAAGCCAGTTAGCAACCCATTGGGTAACGTAGGGATTAATGCCCAGCTTAGTAAGTTTATCTATGATTCCAGAGTGGGGGATGGTGTCAAAGGCCTTGGCAAGGTCTAGATAGGCTGTGTGGACCACCTTACCCTTGTCCATGGCTCTGGAGACTGATTTGAATAAGTCAATCATGTTCAGGAGACAAGATCGTCCCTTCACGATCCCAAACTGGGTGGGGTCCAGTGTTTGAAGGTTGCCAATGTCTTTGTTTATAAGTTCCATGATAATACGCTCTATGGCCTTGCAGATAAGGCTTGTCAGACTGATGGGACGGTAGTTTTTGGGATCCAAGGTGGATCCCCCCTTGTGGAGTGGGATAACTGTAGCTCTGCACCACTCAGTGGGCACGAAACCTGAGGTGAAGCTATGATTAAACATGACACTTAGGTGAGGTGCCAGTTCATATTGTAGTTCATGTAGTACACAGCCCGGGATGTCATCTGGTCCCATGGATGCTGTATTCTTAGCTTTAGAGAGTGCGGTTTTTACCTGTGTGGCCATTATTACCAGAATTTGGCAATCTTCTGGTACTGGATGGGCCATTTAGGGGGTGAGGGGGGGGGTGTAGTTGGCACTGAATCGATCTGCCAGGATATTGGCAATATCCTTGGGATCAGTATATTTAATGCCATTCTGTTTTAGCTCAGAGTAGATCTGAGCATTGCCATTTAGATTCTTGACATAGTTATAGAATGCCTTGTGGTTGTCTTTGGAATCTTTGGCAATTTTATTTTGTAACTAGCTTTGGAGGATTTTATGAGGGATCTCAGTTTCTTAATGAGGTTGGTAAGGGAGTTTTTTGCATCCTGGGATTTTCCTCTTTTCTGCAACAGTTTCTTCCTTTTGTTGTAAAGTTTGTTTATGGCAGAGGACTACCAGATTGTCTTCCTTTTTTTGAATGAGAGCATCTTGGTTCTATTTGGGATGGCACAATTCATGCATGAGTGGATGTGCTCGTACAGTGCCTTAGTGTAGGATTCAGCAGTTGAACTTTCAGTTCCCATCTGCATGGGTGTCATAACGTTTGTCACTTCTGACTTGAGTAGCATGAAGTTGGCTTTGGAGAAGTTTTTTATGGAGGTTTCCTTTCTAGGGGGTGGGGGTGGAATGTGGATGTTAAGGGTGATTAGCTTATGGTCAGACCTGACTAATGAGGGGGTGACCATAGGTGTGGAGCATCGATTTCCCATGTTGGTAATGACCAGGTCTAGGATATTGGAGCCCCTGGTGGGACTATAGATTAGTTGATCCAGGGCATTTGAATTTATGAATTCCAAGAACCGTTGGGCAAAGGTGTTGGTACATGAGTAGTTTTCCCAGTTAATGGCAGGGTAGTTAAAATCACCCAGTATTAGGGTGTTTGGTTCTATCTTAATATTTTCCAGTATGTTTAGAAAGGTGTAGTGAGAATCTTGGGGTATGGTGGGGGATCTGTAGCAGGCTACAATTTGGATTGCAGTCTTACCTAGTGTTAGTTGCACCTGGAGAATTTCAGACGCATTGTGTTGGACAACTAGCCTGGTGGTGTGAATTTCCTTGGTGAATATTGACACTCCTCCACCTTTAGTGTTTCAGTCCTGGTTTTGTGGCCAAAAAGTGTGGTAAGAGTTGCAGCCTGGTATTGCAGGGGTGCTCTCTGGAGCCTTGAACCAGGTCTCAGTTACTGCACAGATATCGATGTTCTCTATTTTTAGGAGTGCCTCGAGAGAGTGCATTTTGAGGTTTTGACTTCTAGCATTGAGTAGCATTACCTTCAGATTTTGCATGCTTGTACCTGTTACGGTGGTGGTTTTGTCATTTGAACTTTGCCTAAAAAAGGCACTATAGGGGTGGCAAGAGCCTTAGCCGGTAAACTGAATCTCAGGAAAGACAGGTGCAGACCATCTCTGGCAAAGCATCATGGTTTGTCAATCATGTCGCAGGGCTGAATCCTGGGACCCTTCTTATTCGGCTTTTATTTTTCCGAGGTACAGGCAAACATAGGAGGATTGTGGCTGACAAAGTTCGCAGATGACTGCAAACTGGGCGCCATAATTGATACTCCAGTGGACACAAACATCCTTCAGAGAGGACTCATAGAAATGGATAATTGGTGCCAGAGCCATGGCCTTAAGCTTAACGCCAAAAAATGTATAGTCATACCCTTTGGGAAAAACAAGGTACCCACAAATTACCACATAGGTGGTAATCCATTAAGTACGGAAGAGGTAATCAGGGACCTAGGGACCCAGGTTGACAGTAACCTCTCATTTGACACTCACATTACCAAAGTGGTTAGGAAGACCTTCTATATTGCCCACCTTATCATGAAGGGTTTCACATCTAGATCAAGAGAGGTCATTGTGCCCCTGTACTCATCTCTTATTAGGCCAATGATTGAGTACAATGCCCCATTTGGGATGTATCTTACCCGACACCTGCAACAGTTGGAAAGACCCCAAAAGTTCCTCACCAAGAGGATAAAGGGTCTTAATCATATGTCATATGCTGCCCAACTGAAAAAACTCCAGCTCTATTCAGCCACATACCGCCTACTCAGAGGTGACCTGTGCCTAACGTACAAGGCCATGTCCAATCCGGAATTAATGGACATGCTCCACCTCAAAAAATCCAAATCCATCAGAGCCACGAGAGCAAGAGACTTAAACCTCAACACAGAAATAAATAGGACGTGCTGGAGGGACAGATTCATAACCCAGAGGCTCCCTACACTCTGGAACAGAATCCCAATCCATGTTAGGCAAAGCCCCTCACTAACTCTATTCAAGAGAAGTCTTGACGAGTGGATGGGAGATCGTAGGTTTACCCCGGGGGTCATCTCTGTGTCACTACTAGACAGAGGCACAGTAAACTAAACCCTAAATGGGTGTAGTATTCTCATCCTAAGGGGTGGTGAAAGCCACACACACTCTGGCTAGGCTTATAAATGCCCTAGGGCAGATAGCCTAGTACGAACCTATGAACCTATGAACCTATGTTGTCCCAGGCAGACAGATACTGGATCATCTTTGAATGACATCAGAAGCTTAGCCAATTGTTGAAGTCAATCATTTTGTCCTTATATTGTGGTATAATTCTGATCGAAGGCAGGATGCTACTCAGGGCTAGGGTCATACCTGCCTGGGCCACATGATCCGAAAGCTCTTCCATGTCTCTTTTTATGTAGTCCAGGGAGGTATGTCTCAAATCATTCACTCCAACATACACAATGACAGAGTCATATTTGTACTTGTTCTGGAGTTCTGGAGTGACTTGAGTGCATGCGTTATGTGGCGGATCCTGGCACCCGACAGGCAGCTGACTGTAATTTTCTCCTTGTTCAACCTGGTGAGAGGGACATCAGTGTGCCGGACTATAGAGTCACCTATGACTAAAGTGTTAGGTACATTGTCTTGCCTTAGGGGCTGTTGCTGGGTGGCACACTGGTGTTGTGAACTATGTGACACTTTGGTTGTGATTAGTGTTTGTTTTCGTTTCAGCTTCAGAGGTCCTTGTTGCTTGGCAGGTTACAGTTAAGGGCCTCTACATATGTGGATTTAGTGTTGCTATATGTGGGTGTTGGTGGTGTGGGTTTAGAAGGGCTATGTGTTGTTTGAGGTGTAGTGTGGGTGTTAACCTTCTCCTCTTGACTGTCTAGCACAATCTTGGATGGAGAGAGCTTTGCATCCATTTTGGCTATGTAAGTGCATCTCTCACAGGTTGTAGTGTTGGGTGATAGGAGGAGAGGGTTGTCTGTGTACATGAGGCAATTGCTGCATTGCCCCAGTATGCCCAGATTCACCAGGTGGACAGGAGAAATCACCGGAAGCTGACCCTTGGACATGCCTGGTTTGGTGTTTTTTTTTTTGTAAAGTACAGGAGCTGTTTTCCCTTACCTTAGCAAGGCTGTTTAGTGCCTATTATTAATTTCTCCTTATTAACAAGGAGAGTTGAGTGCCTGTATCAGTTTAAGGCTTCCTAGTGCTTTCCATCAGGTATTAGAGAAAGTGCTAGTCACAGGGATGCTTAAAGGTAAGATGAAAACAAATGCACACTGCAGTATGCACTAGAGAAGTTAGATGTGAAAGTAGGTAACTTAAGTTTTACCTGTTTAAAAAGTTAAGGTTTAGTGGAGAATTACTATTTTTAAAACAGCAAGATGGGTTGAAAGGGGTGGTCACTTTTGTATTCTGGTACTATGGAATACAGTAGGCTGGCCAATAAATTTAAATAATTGAAGGGGAGGGATTTCAAAAATGATGATTTTGTGATTACTCACACAAGCCAGTGAAAGTATAGAGGAAATGAGATATATGGTCAGATTAACATAAGAGGCAGGCAACTAGAAAGAAAGTGGTATTTAACAAGACAACTGTAACTGGGTGAGAGGGCGGGAAAAAAATTCTAAAATTCTGCCTGACTCAGAAGAGAGAGAAAGCTGTGGTTTCTTTTGAAGTTTTAATATGCTGTTAAAGCAGAATGCAAGTAAAACACAAGGTAAAGAAAACAGACCACAGTATTCAAAATATAGAAATGCAATAAAGTAATACAAAATACAAAAAATAAAATCAAACTAACCTTTCCTTCACAGCAAAGTGTAGCAGAGTGTGGATGAGCCTTTCTGGTGAAGCTGTGTTCCCCTCATATATATGGACCCTACCCCACAATTTGTGTGGGAGTCCACAACATCACTGGAATGATAGCAGGAATGCCAGCACTAAATAATGATAGGCCATTACTTAACAACCTCTTACTGCATGATATCCGGACAAAGCTTGGTATATATGTGGAGGACATAGGCTGGAACACAGGGCCATATTTGCAATATTGCTGTTATACACTGTGAACGTTGCTGGTCTTACAGGATTGGTTGCAACATACCCTTACTCAGGAATATGAAGTCAGAAACACAAATGGATGTTGCCATGTACTGATAGCAATCAACGGAGATAATGCCACTGATATGTCAGACACAAGATCTGTGTGGTGAACATACAAAACATAACAGTCAATCCTCTGGCCATCATGTAGGTAGGCCCACAGTTGAGAGCTATGCAGACAGACTGCATTCCATGCAAAACTAGCATGTACACACAAACCCTGTAAGACCAGCAGTATTCAATCCATATAACAGCAATACTCACACTGTCCATAGGTCTGGAACCTTATACAAACATGTATTTGGCCTATGTCCGCAAGTCCTGTTGTAAGAGGTATTGCTACCTGCTGTCTGTAACATGCTGCCCACACACAGGAAGGATGTAGCATTTATAGTAGTGGGTTGCAATGACATTGGCTATTAGAAGTACTACACAGCTGGCTGCATGCAATTAGCAAGTGGGGAACACCAACTGGTGCAGAGGCCATCAGCTGATCATGAACATCCTCTACAAAAGCCATGCTGCAACCTATTCCAACCAGTTTGATCCCTGTAGGGGAGAGAGAATGAGAGACAGAGAGAGAGAGAGAGACAAAGAGAAAGAAACAAAAAACCAGCAAAAACAGAAATAATAGTAACAATCAAAATAATACTAAAAAAAAAAAAACAAACAAGGGAGACATCCTGAAATGCAATACAGAAAATAGCATACTAATAAAACAGGTATGTGAAACATGTCAGCATGTAATTGAATGTAGTACTTGGTCTGTAGTAATGGGACAGATGATTTCGAAAGCTTGATATGTGCTATCAAGACTTGCTGTAATGATGTCTTGCTGAACAACTGCTATGGACATAGCATCTGGTCTTGTGGGCAGTGGGCCATACCTGTCAACTGTACAGATCTGCACAGAATGTCAAGATGTAAGCCATCATAGTGTTCGTTCTGTTCCTCCAAACATGTATATTAGTCTGGCAAATAGCTGAAGGTGAACGTAATGAGGTCATGATAGACACATGAGTGTCAGACCCCACCACCTTCAGAACAGTCATGCTAATGTGAAATGTATCACGCACAAACTTCATATGTTTGTAATACCTATCTATGACCTGTCCCTATACACCCCACCCCCCCTAATGCTAGGCTGTGTCCACATGTGATACTCTGTTTTGTAGCAAGGCAGAACAGAGCAGCAGTTGAGGAAGGAGGTTCAGAATGTGGACCTGATGTCTATATATACAGACATCTATATATATATATATATATATATATATATATATATATATATATATATATATATATATATACACATACATACATACATTTCCCCTACTGTTGAATGACTGTGCTGCATGATATGTTTGAGAACACATCACACATATCTGCAGCTCAGATGTTTTACTGGTAAATTGATGTGGCTATGATGTGCAGGGTCCTGGGTTACACACTTGCAAGGGCTGATAATGTATTTGCTGGCCAGAACAAGGGCTGTTGGATACAGAGTGATTAAGGCACCCATAAGTAATTGTAAGTGGGTGAGAAATGGACAGTTATGTATGGTGAGTCATTTGCATTGGGAACAGAGTGCCCTTTTGTGTTAAGGTGAGAGTGGGATGTTAGGGAAGGATAGTAGGTATATATGAGGAGGTAGATTGTTTCTGAAGATAGACAAAACAGACAAGACAGCATACAGGGGCAGTATATGACACACGGTGGGTAAACACCTTGGACAGGGTCTGGAAATTGGAAGCCCATGAGCCCCCAAATGGAAACAGTGGGACTGAGGTCCTCACCTATGGGCAGTCACCACTGCACCTTCATGGC
The DNA here is from genome assembly GCF_019279795.1 of Protopterus annectens. Classification (NCBI taxonomy): domain Eukaryota; kingdom Metazoa; phylum Chordata; order Ceratodontiformes; family Protopteridae; genus Protopterus; species Protopterus annectens. Next base: position 1,151,881,284 of record NC_056743.1, on the reverse strand, counting down.
CCTGAAGGTGGCTGTGTTGGGGCTGAGCAGGAGGGGCAGGCAGAACTTCTACGTGTGTCACAAGGCCCTCAAGGTGATGTAGCAGACCCCACAATTCTCTGCAGAGCTCCCTATGCACTAGACCCTGGACCAGACTTCAGGTTACAGGATCCTGTCTGTGCTGGCTCATGGGGGGGGGCAGGCACCATCCCCTGAGGTGGTTCCACCTGAAGGTAGTGCAGGATCAGCAGATGACCCACCACATGTGTCATATATGAGTTGGGTCCCAGACGTGCTGTGGCCTAGTGCCATGGCTAGATGAGGTGGGAAAGGTGGTTCTGCTGGGAACAGCTTTCCCAAACATGCTATTGTGTTGCAGTTTTAGAACATATGTGGGTAGTAATAGCCAACACAATCCAGGATTACTTAGAGGTTCATAGGTTCATAGATTAGTACTAGGCTAACTGCCCTTGCGAGCCATTTTAAGCCTAGTCAATAATCCCCTGTGAGATTCAAACCCTCTACCATGTGTTTGTAAGGCAAACACCTTAACCATTAGGCCACCCTCCCAACCCCAAAATAAACAACCATGCAGGTCTCGAACCCAGGACCCTATACACCATGGTCACAGCAGTTAACCACCATAACAGCATGCATACATATTCCCAGTAACCCAAAACACCAGATTTGGAACAGTTGCATAGCAAACAGAACACATGCATATATGGAACCACAGTGGGCATTACAGTGGCATGCAGGTTACATTGTTAGCAACAGGCCACCAGTGATAGTGTTTTAACATGGAACATGAATAGAAACACATTTCAATATTTCTTGCACAATAGGATATATGTCCCAACAGTAGGTTTGGAGTAAACATACCCATTGATGTATGTGTTCAGATTATTATTGCAGATATGGCAACAAGGGGGTGTCATTTAACAACTATTTATCCTTGCAGTATGAGGTACTAAGACCTTTTTTCCTGTTTATGTCTTGCAGGTACCATGTGAAGAGAGCGACTGCCTGCATTCACTCCACAAGAGAATAACATCCTCATCAACTTCATGGTGTATCATCAAGGAACCCTCTTTGGGTGTATGGCCCATGATCTGCTGGAAAGGACTGCCCTGTGGAATGGGCTCTTCCAAAGGGTAAATGATATTGGCCTGCATAACCAGAGTTATGAGCAGGTGCAATATTGTTGCACTGACCTCATCCGCCACGCCCGTCAGCATGCTGCTGCAGTTAGGAGGGACCAGCTAGCCATAGGTGGGGGTCATCCATCCAGCTCCTACTGACATATGTGGAGGAGCTCCTTGCCAGCCTCAGGGCACCTGCCCACCAGCCAAGTCAAGAACCAGAAGATAGCATTGTGGAGGTGGGTGCTACCCCACACAATAGATGAGGAGCATGCAGGTAAGGCCCCAGGGCACATTAGTAGACTACTGTTGTTTATTCTTCTTCATCATCTGTGCAGTATCTTCATGCATATGTCAGATAACATAGTCAGTCACTGCAGTACAGTAATGAACAGATGTGCATAATCTGTAGTATTGTGGGTTTGTACTGTTGATGTACTGAAATGCTGCTCCCACCCTGTACCAATGCCACAGGTGTGGCTACTGACATTACATCTCTCACACAACTATGTAGATCCCTCTGATATACCTCTGGGGAAGCAGCCTGTAGCTGGTGAGTATGGAGGTCTTCTGTTCAGGTTTGCCAATACACTGGCCATGTTATGGCCATGGCATTCGCCATGCACACATTTAACACACCTACACATAACGTATGCTGTACATGTTCACTTATTGTTGCTCTTAACTGCACTGCATCAGTGGTCACCATGGTGACATATCTAAAGGGTATGTAAGAGCCTGCATTATAACTAACAACCTGTCAGTGCAAGATGTGCGGACAGAAATAAACATAATGGTGGGACAAATGACCTACAGTAGGGGCATGTCTGAAACATTACCCTTATAGAGTGGCTACAACAGTGTATATACCAGTATTACAATAGCAACTGTTACAGATCTACACAACAGCATATCACAATACCACATTCCGCAACTTCTACAACCTGTAATGTGATCCTAACATGAGTAATGAATGTATAAGATGGACTCCTATGTTAGGACAACAAATATGGGGAATACATACCTTAACAAATAATGGAAGCATATGTGCATACACACTCCAAATAACATATTGTGGAAGCAGCTTTTGAGGTACTGCAGCATTCACTTGTCTTGAGTATGCACCTTCCATCAAGTATGGGTCCTCAATGTCACACCAAGTAATGTCTGTTGTCCAAGAAGTATGTTCATGATATTTGCCCACTCACCTGCAACAGAGGCAGCCATGGCTTGCACACATCCCATATCCAAAAGGTAGCACTCAGGAGTGCGAGAAGTAGCCTTACCTCGCTATTGCATATACCATGGCAAACAGTGCAGACAAGCATGTATGTGAAGATGAAGTATGGGACACCATTAATGTAGAAAATAAGCAGCTGCCCATCCAGGACAGATGATAACATATGTTGCAAACTGATCATGGAAGCTGCCTAGACACATGCAGCAACACTGGGGGACTTGCAGGCATGTCTAGCAAGTACTGCCTGTGCAGTACCTGTGTGGACAATTACCTGGACTCTGCATAAGTGTGGCCTATGGGTTAGGGTAATCAGATGGAAGAGTTGTTCCACAGGAGACATCATCCAGGGGTCTCTATAGGTAGCATATGCATAACATCAAGTCTCCCAAAGGCATGTGTTGCATTGTGTAATGGTGTACCGAGACCAAGGCTGAAACCTACAGACAGTATTAATAAAGATACATGTGCTGTAAAAGCAAAACCTCACTCTAACTCAGGCCCACCATCCCCATCTGTTCCTTGCTGATGCCAGTGTGCACCTTTAGGTTTGCTGTTCATTAGCAGGAACTAGGCCAGTAGACATGGTGTTCTGAATTTGGGACACTGCAAAATGACACTCATTTGTGGACCATGACATCTGCAAAAAGGCTGAGGATGGGGAGGGGTGTCATCCTGAAACACAACAGTGAACTGAAGCATACATCCAAAGCTCACTAAGAATGGCTGTATCTGAACACAGTCAAGGTCATGCATTGTGCCAGACATAACCCTGACTCCACAGCAATATTTAATGGACTGTGTGACTTCCAAGGGCTGTGCACATGAGCTGACCTTACAATCTGGCAGGGTTGGGGGACATTTGTAGGGCGGAGTGACCAAATATTGGCAAGTGAAGATGGGCCATGCTAGTATTCACTTTCCAGGAATAGTGACTGCTGTAGTTCACTTAACAGGTGCTGCAACAAACCTTTGTATTAAAGGTGTACACACTAATGCAACCCACATATTGTATGCATCTCAGTCAACATCTGCACAACCAACACATTTGTTTGATACTGCATTTGATTGCACAGGTAATATGTCACATAGATGTGTGTAATGTTAACATATTGTGGCCCCATGGCATATCAAGTAAGAGGGTGGATTGTCAATAAGGGTCTGTACACTTCTCATAGCCACAGTAAGCTTTTGAGGTTGTCAGTATAATTGGATTTTATTGCTCATACATGCACTGTTGATGATGAGATCTGCAAATCGGATGTCAGGCATTCACTATTGACATCTGTCCTCATATCAATCCAGGTATGTGTCAGACAAACACATAGGGGCTGGGAGCAACAGAGCAAACATAACTGCCACACATATACATATTCAGTAATGGTGTGTACACTTGTGAGGTATGGTGCACAATACATGGCAGGGTGCTGAACAGGTGCAGTGTGTTCTGGGGGAAGGGGCATCACCTACTAACACACCTCATGCATCACAGAGATGTATAATGTTGATAACAGGGATTGAGTATAGCTGCAGTGCATGCTGTTGAGTGCCATTTGTCATGCATGTTGACAGTTGGGTAATGAGAGGTCTGGGTAATATCTTTGTGCCACCTCACCTGTAAGTGTGTGTGTGTGTGTGTGTGTGTGTGTGTGTGTGTGTGTGTGTGTGTGTGTGTGTGTGTGTGTGTGTGTGTAGAGGTAAGCAATGACATACAGGTCTTAAAGGAGGTTTTCTGTTTTCCCCTCACAGGTGGCGAGGTGGGTCAGGGTCCCTCCTGCAGACAAACTGATGTTAGTGTCCATACAGACTCTGACAATGATGATAGGTAAGGTGAGGCGCAGGCAGGGTTGTCAGGGGCTGAAGGTGTGCCATCAGTTGACATCCAGCTGTTATCCACCCCATCCCCGCACATAGTCACATTGCCTATACATACCCCATTACCAGTGGCCATAGATGAGGGACAGTTGACGGGTGGTGGCATGGGACAGGACAGTGTTGTGACTATGGAAAGTGTGTCTGTACACAGCAGCCATAGCCAGATGACCATTGCGGTACAACACAAGCAGGTGTACAGGGGTGCTTGTAGGAGGGCTGCTGGCCATCATGCCCCTGGCAGAAGTGTCACAGCAGGTGTCACCAAATGCATGTTTTGGGCCATCATGGAGGCACAGGCATGTATAGAACGTTATACCAGGCAGGGTCTGAGGCTCCAGAGGGCTACTCATTCTGCTGTTATTGACAACATCCGTGATCTCGCAGGTGCCCACCGTTATTTTACAGAGGTCCTGGATAGATGGTTGAGTGAGATGGTGGGAATCCCTTGACCATGCAATGTCTGTGTTAGAGCATATGGTGGGAGTAGGGTAACAGCCACATGGACGTAGGTTAGTAACACCAACATGTGGAGGTCTACGTGAATGTGCAACAAGTCAGAGCTACTCCCATAGTGGCAATACCAGCACCAGCAATGCAGGGAGGGTGCTGTCCATAGCACAACACAGCAGACCATGTCCACATGGCCCTGGCCAGTTCCAACAGGGACCTGGATCCAGTGGAGATATGTCATCATCAGGGGAGAGTAGCATATCTGGCCTTGTACCTGGTAGTGCCCGTGGAGCCCCTGGCAGGCACAGTTCTTATCTTGGTGGCCTGAGATGGTGAACTGCACACCCTGCGTTATATAACCTGCAGCAGTCCAGCAAACCCCTGTATAGGGCAGCCGCATGACTGAACTATTTGCATACATACACACACACACACACACACACACACACACACACACACACACATCACCAACACAGCTAGGGCACCTCCATACCTACACACACCACATCTGCACAGCCCAATTAATAACGAAACCCCCTAACACACACACAGGATATCAACCAAATGGCTCAACCTTGGTCTCTGACAAGCCCACAACACACCCTGTGCATGTGATGATACCTGTGCCACAGCCCTGTCATCCATACCATCGATGCAGGGACAGGCTAATATGGTTCTGATGCATAGGGTGAATGTACTATGGTGTAGCAATGTAATGCTGTGTAACATGTTGTCAGCAGGAAAGTTTAATGCTTACATGTTAGGATGTGTAGCTGTCCAGCCATGATGCATTATAGCTTGTTATTAACACTGACTGATAGTGGTCTCCATAATGTATTCAATTTGTGTTGTAGGTGTCTATGTGTCAGCAGAATGTTGGTCTGCTGTGGTTTCCTACAAGGGTTTATGGCATTGTGGTGATATATTGACTGTGTCATATCCTGGGTACAGCTGAACACAAGTAACAGGTCTGTATAAGAGTTACTGTATGTGCCACATGGCTGATAGCTCTGAGGGGTGTATACAGGTGAGTGCATGGTGGCTGATGTCAGCAGCCCTTCTACAGTGGACAATGGAAAGTGTAATGGGTGGCGCACACCACATGTTTGTGTATAACACACACACACACACACACACACACACACACACACACACACACACACACACACACACACACACACACACAAGCTTTGGTGTTGATGCAATACAGAGAGAAAACTGTACACATGGATGTACTTAATTTTGCAGTGAGCCCATTTTAGCATATGTAATTCCACCAAGACATAATAGGCAAAACATCACATCAGTAAATAATCAGTCTGCTAATTTAGACGATGGTACTGGCAGGGTATATGTCCCCTTCCCAAATGTAGTGCAGTCCCAGCAATGGTAAACATAGGTGTGCTGGTGTCAGTGGCACAGCCCTACATGTTGGAGGGTGTGGGGTGGAGTAGAGCGCACATAGTGTGAGTGATGACTACTTAACCTGTTAGTATACACTGTAGTGTATTACGGCAGACTAAGCATAGGGATACACACAACAATGATCCCAATGACTGTGGCTGTATCCACAGCATCAACAGCTAACTATATATACCAACTCCAGTATCACTGTACAGTTATACAGTGAGGAAGAGGGCATTTATACATCTACTTCTAGTTGTGATGGAATGAATTTCCATGACATGATTCCTTTGAAATGTTAGCATTTGCCAGTCAGTTCTCAGATACATGACCTCCTGGGACATTTATATTCTGAAAACTGAAGTAGATCCCTTCACATACACACAGACTTACTTGGCAACACTGAGAGTAGAATCCCCACCTAGGTACTTATTGCTACTCATGTGTTTGGCCTTAATTGCACACACCACACATCTTTTAGGATGAGGTGTGTCCCGAGTCTCTTGCTAATTGAGGAACATCACCAGACCTTGTACAGTATAGTAATGGGGGGTGTACTGGGTGTTAATGGACAATACATAGCATGCCATACTGTCATATGCACATTGACAAACACATAACAGTCATAGACAGATCTGAGAGACCTGGGTTTATCATTGCTAACTACCTTGTCAGTGAGTCCATTCTGTTACAGATAATTTGCACACAGCACATGCATCATTGGGCTGGACAGTGTACTCAATTACATGTATGGCTGATGGTGACAGTGGTCCCCATACAGTGTACCTTGGGACATGTACTGGTGTAAAGACAGTATACCCAGCACCCACACCCCACATTGGGTATTTTACGCACTGAAACCCATGATAATACTCTGACATACCCACAATCACACATTAACCAGGACTGCAATACAACCCCTTGTCTATCTCATCAATGCTACTACAGGGATATGCATTTATTGCACATGCCACAGGGATAGTAGGGTGATGGTTTGTCATGGCTTTCCTAATGTCAGCAACATCACTAGCCTTATACTGTATGGCCAGGTTATTGTATTTGGAGAATGTGGCCTCAGAATGTTGTATCCTACAAATATACACACTTGCAAACATACACACACTTGCCAGGACCCAGAGGGTAACCCATGCCTATCTACCCATTTGTACGACAGTATTGTTCTGGTACTGCAAGCTTCAGGAAGCCCATAGGGTGAAGAATGTAACAAGGTACATTTATTGTCCATTACCGCAGCAGCCATTTCTTACTATGGCAATGGGGGTGTAGTGTGTGAGAAGGTCCTCAGGGTATTATCAACTCCAGGTTTACAAACACACAGACACTGCTATTCT